>NW_022601530.1:0-2545 GCF_009176505.1 Sitodiplosis mosellana | reverse complement strand
TGTCCCAATGCACCCAAATACTGTAGGTTTGTATTAAACAAATCTGGTGTTCTATTGAAATACAATGAATCAAGACACAATTCTACAAGATTTGTTGAATTATCAACTATGGCTTTTAATATCAATGGAGATAATTCAATGCAATGGACCAAAGTCAATCGTTGCAATTGAGGATTTAGCGACAAAAACTCGACAACAATGTCATCTTTTACATCTGACCACGATAAGTGAAACCATTCCAATCGTGGAATTGTTCGCATGAAACTATGACATTCCGTAGGTTCGATTCTGTCTATTTGTAGTACTTTCAACGGTGGAAAATATTCAAAGTTTGGTGAAGTACGCGATAAACGCAAAGCTTCTAATGATAAAAACTGAGTTTGTGCAAAATCTGCGTTGTAATAGGAAATTTCTAATTCTTTCAATGTTTTGCTAGTGAATTTCACTATCGATTTGAATATGTCATCGTTACGTTCTTCGTTTGATGAATTTTGTTCATCATTGGACCATAGCAGTTCATGGATAAAAGGTCCGAAAGTATTCAAAAACGGAATTTCCCGGTCAAAAGGTACACAATGGGTCCGAAACTCTTCATACTCATATTCTCCAGGGTATCCGAATGGAATGCAGAAAAAAAATATGCAGAAACCCAAAAACGCAGAAAAAAATTTTGCAGAAAAAAAATTGCAGAAAGAAAAAATGCAGAAAAAAAAATTACAGAAACCCAAAAACGCAGAAAGAAAAAATGCAGAAAAAATTTTTGCAGAAAAGAATAAAATGCAGAAAGCTAAAAACGCAGAAAAATTGAAAAAATACGATTTTTTCGAAAGTTTGTTGACCACAATAGATTTCGTCCGACGCGTGTTTTTTTAATCTGGCACATCAGCCAAATAAGTACCAGGCGATAGTTAAGGCCGCCCTGAGTTCATAATGGGCCATGGTTTTGGGTAAAGGTGCTTCTGCCGGGAGTTAATGACTATAGGCGTTCCCACATTTCAGGAAGAACGAATTTCTTGATGAAACTTAGTTTTTACACCAGTACTCCGGTAATTATTGGTTTTTTACCTATCTATTCAAGAAGTAATTTGTTCAGACGATCACGCAGAAGCGATTCTATACTTCCAAAGCTACAATATGTTTCAGAAAATGGGTTGAAATGGGTAAATTTCGTGGAAAATGGTCAAAATTAGTTACTGTATTAACATTTACAACTTTTGAAATGTACGGTTCAACACATGAATGTCAGATTCTAGTTGCTGGCGAGCCGATATTAACCTCATACCTCGTTTTTATGAGTTGGTGGATTTAGCGTCTTCTTAAATTTCAACGTACTATTATTGTGATACGACAAAGCAATGACTACTACTATCCATACACACTGAAATAGACGCTATGAAAACATCTGCTTCAATTCGAACAAAAAGTTGATACTATGCTATCTCCATCTACTGATGAAATATTACAAAAACGGAGAATTGTAGAAATAACATTTTTTATTGTGTAAATACAATCATTTTTTTCACACGAGTAAGTTCGATTTTGTTTATTTTTAATTGAATGTCACAAGTTTTTATTTGCTGCGATTAAACTTTTGTTCGTCCATGGTGCTGCCAACTTAACTTTGTCCTTTGGGGCATACAACACCCGTAGTGTAGTAAGAAAACTGGACTGTAATAAGAGTTAGGAGATACCTGTCTTCAATAAAACTACAGAGAAGGTCATACGCTACAATATTCCCGAAGACACCATCTCGTTATCCTTTATGGTTTCCGTGAAATGCGCGAAAAACCACGTTACCGTAAATTTTTTCTTCTCATTTTTCAATGAACTTATAAGAGATAAGTGATATCTGTCTAAAACAGTACATTGAATCGTTAGGCCAGTCAATCACTGGACACTCTCCAATTGTGAGCTAGTGATATTGTGTGTGAATTTCTTTTAACTAGATTGTTATTCTCATGATTGAAAAAATCGAAATATGTCAACTAGGAAAGATGATTATTTAAACATTCATTTCATTTGGATCAGGGAAATATATGCGCGGCTCTGTATCATCCATCCTTACGTATCGAACGTCTAACCACTCACATTCATGTTCATTTTTTGCTAAAACATCATCTGGAATACATTTACTGCTCACGTGTCCAATTATAATTTTGGTTCGGATACGATTTTTGACCAAACACAGAACTGATTCATAGCTTTCTAAATTAACTCCTAATTGTACAACGTGACATTCAAATTTCGATAGGTTTTTACCATATGGCAATACATTTTTAATTTCTAGAATTGGAAGAGTTTCGTTTTCAGAAGGATCATCAATACAAAGCATCTTGATTGACTCTAATTCAGTTTGCGTTTTCAAAACTGTGATCATTAATTTATTGAAGCAATTTTTTGGAATTGTCGTGAAATCCAAATATTTTAATGTTCTTATGGTTAACAATCGATAAGAAGAATCGATATTCGGATTCTCATCACATAGATGGATCTTCATCGTTTCAATTGGCACCTCATTTTCGGCAAAAGTGTTGATTATTGTTTT
>NW_022601529.1:0-1213 GCF_009176505.1 Sitodiplosis mosellana | reverse complement strand
ATTCGATGCTGATTTCCATTTCAATGGCATTTCCAAAGCGATTTGTAATGCGTTGTGAGTGTGAATTCGACTCGGATTTCTATTTCAAAGGCATTTCCAACGCAATTTGTACGGTGCTTTGAATGTGAATCCAATTCGGATTTCCATTTCAATGGCATTTCCAAAGCAATTTGTACAGTGCTTTGAACGTGAATTCGCATCCAATTCTCATTTCAATGGCATTTCCATAGCAATTTATACGGTGCTTCGACTGTGAATCCCCTTCGGATTTCCATTTCAATGGCATTCCCAAAGCAATTTGTTCGGTGCTTCGAACGTGAGTTCGAATCCAATTCTCATTTCCATGGCATTTCCAAAGCAATTTGTACGGTGCTTTGAACGTGAATTCGAATCCAATTCTCATTTCAATGGCATTTCCATAGCAATTTGTACGGTGCTTCGATCGTGAAACCAATTCGGATTTCCATTTCAAAGGCATTTCCAAAGCAATTTGTACGGTGCTTTGAACGTGAATTCGGACTGGGTTTCCACAGTGATTTGCACGGACCATCGAGTGTGTCAATGTATTTCGATCCATGAGTGGTTTGTTGCGATGCTCGTACCCAATATTTCCCATGATTCCACTCGTAACAGTGAGTGTTTCCTTCTGTCGACCGGTGCCACGTGAAATGTAAATACAGGTAATTTGGGTGCCGTCGTGTCGACAATGCGGCAATCAATGGATTTTATCGCCGGCAATCGTGTCTAGACCATTTTTAATCGCAGATGTAGTGTCCGTTCGGTGTTCAATGCGCAACCAATGCAATCCCAATTCGACCGAATCACAATTTGGTTGGCCGGCGACATTTTCAGGTCATTTTTTTTTTGTTTTGCAGTGAAAATATCAATGTTTACGTGATGCCAGTCGCATTTTCAGTCCGATCGCAGACGAGGCTGATTTTGTCGGCGGCACTTGTTTTCGAACGGGTTTTTTTTTTCGTTGTTTGTTCAAATCTCTAGTTATTCATTGTTTAATCATGTGTAATCAATCGAAACACTTCAGTCACTCGCGGTTTTGGTTTTTTCCGTGTTTTTTTCTTTGTCCCTGTCACTAGTGCTTCGATTAAAGGTCAAATTCGCGTGTAATGAGTCGTAACCCGTTTGATATTCGCGGTTTTTTGTCTGTGTTTTTTTTTCCACTTTTCCGTCCGTATCATTCGCGTTTTCACTCACG
>NW_022601528.1:0-1718 GCF_009176505.1 Sitodiplosis mosellana | reverse complement strand
ATCCGACAAAAACCATCAATATTCATCGATTGTGTGTGTTTGTGTGTTTTTTTTTTCTCTTTTGTAGGCATTCCCTTCAATCGTATAGCAACACCCAAGAAAAAAAACGCATTCAACAAAAAAATCCAATTTCCATACATTGGCCAGTGTTATATTTCATAGTGTCATGGTTTCCGTTCTCGGTTGTGAGTGCGTATGTGCAAACTCATTGGTACACAAAAAAATCATTCGCTAAAAAAAACATTCTGGCATCAATCCGGTGTGTGCAAATGTCATTCCAAGTGCTTCCATCGGCAATTCATGTTGACTTCACATTGTGTTGTTGTTTCGTTCTCGGCTGTGAATGTGTATGTGCAGAATCATTGGTACACAAAACAAATCATTCGCCCAAAAAAAAACATTCTGGCATCGATCCATGTGTGCAAATGTCATTCCAAGTGCTTTCATCGGCAATTCATGTTGACTTCACACTGTGTTGTTTTTTTTCCGTTCTCGGCTGTGAGTGCGTATGTGCAAATCATTGGTACACACAAAAAAATCATTCGCCAAAAAAAACATTCTGGCCTCGATCCGGTGGTTTTGATTTGCATTGCACTTGTGTCAGCCATCTTGGCTTGCATGAAATGCCCAATCACAGAACTGTCACACGGAGCCGCTTGGTTTCTTTGCAAACAACTCCCAACAATTCAAATTGGATCGACGACTTTTCATGTGTTTCGCAGTGAGAGTGTAACGTGAATCCGAATCTGATTCTATTTCAATTGCATTTCCAAAGCGATCTGTACTGTGAGTTGAGTGTGAATTCGATTCTGACTCCCATTTCAATGGCATTTCCAAAGCGATTTGTACTGCGTCGTGAGTGTGAATTCGATGCTGATTTCCATTTCAATGGCATTTCCAAAGCGATTTGTACGGTGCTTCCGAGTGTAAATTCGATTCGGATTTCCATTTCCATGGCATTTCCAAAGCAATTTGTACGGTGTTTCGAATGTGAATCCGACTCGGATTTCCATTTCAAAGGCATTTCCAAAGCAATTTGTACGGTGCTTTGAATGTGAATTCGAATCCAATTCCCATTTCAATGGCATTTCCATAGCAATTTGTACGGTGCTTCGAATGTGAATCCAATTCGGATTTCCATTTCAATGGCATTTCCAAAGCAATTTGTACGATGAATCGGATGTGAATCCGACTCGGATTTCCATTTCAAAGGCTTTTCCAAAGCAATTTGTACGGTGCTTTGAATGTGAATCCGAATCCAATTCCCACTTCAATGGCATTTCCATAGCAATTTGCACGGTGCTCCGAACGTGAATCCGATTCTGATTTCCATTTCCATGGCATTTCCAAAGCAATTTGTACGGTGCTTCGAATGTGAATCCGATTCGGATTTCCATTTCAATGGCATTTCCAAAGCAATTTGTACGGTGCTTTGAACGTGAATTCGAATCCAATTCTCATTTCAATGGCATTTCCATAGCAATTTGTACGGTGCTTCGAATCTCTAGTTATTCATTGTTTAATCATGTGTAATCAATCGAAACACTTCTGACACTCGCGGTTTTGGTTTTTTTTTCCCGTTTTTGTCCCTGTCACTAGTGCTTCGATTAAAAGTCAAATTCGTGTGTAATGAGTCGTAACCCGTTTGATATTCGCGGTTTTTGTCTGTGTTTTTTTTTTCCACTTTTCCGTCCGTATCATTCGCGTTTTCACTCACG
>NW_022601527.1:0-5282 GCF_009176505.1 Sitodiplosis mosellana | reverse complement strand
TCTCAAAGCTCAACTGGGACAATTATTCGGTCGCATTCCATTTGCTGGATTGAACAGAAAACAATTCGATCAATTATGAGATTTAGCTGCAATCACTCTGAAGGCCATTGAACGAGCATCTGCTTTGTATTGTGATCGTTTCATTCAGAATCATTGTAAACTTCAACATTATGGCTACGAAAATGAACATAGATATAACATCAATTCTACTTCACTATCATCATTCTTCAGTTCAACCAAAAGTCTTCTGTTTACCGAAATTCATTGTGGTGGAATATCTGGAAATTCTGGTCTGATGGAAGACGTACGTGCATCAGTTTACCGTGGAACCGAATTTCTACAGAGCGTAGAAATGACATCAACTCAGAGTAATAAATATCACGGGATTCACGGCGTTCTCAAAGAACCCATTGCAACGGAACCAAACGTGCAATATGAATTTAGACTTTACCAGCAATTATGGACCAGTACCACGACTGATTTTTCAAAATCCCTAAGAACAACATTAAAATGGTTTGCGACCAATTCAATAACTCAATATCCAAGAGAATGATGCTCTTTATCTCTTTATCTATGCTACTTTTTCGTTTTCATTGCATTAACCGTAACATTTCCGATTATTAGAATAAAATACAACTAGATTTTGTTAGGCTTAACATCTGCTCAATTCGCATAGATTCAATATTGATATGTTACAGATTAAGTCAGTTTATTCATTACAATTTGTGTAATTCAAAATATGTTAAGTTCATCCATCAAATAAATTCCATATGTCTTTAATTAGAACTTCAGCAATCTGACTTGAAACATCGTTTATGTAAAAAATACAAATCAAAGAATAATCAAAGATACAATCAAAATATCTTTCGTCGATGATTACCTTAAGAAATGCTTGTGTTTCAACGTCCAATCGCTGATTGATTATTCGAAGTTTTCCTTCCTTAACGAGATGAATTGTTTTGGTAGAAATAAGTTGTGTCATTTTTTGCACTACACGAAATGTAGACCGGTTGGTTTGGTTTTTTTCCTGACAATTTTGTGGTAAACTAAAAAGTGATTTTCAGAATTAAAGAGATTTTCCATTTTATACTGACATTTTTTCTTTAATAATTCATTTATTAGCCGTGGAATCATATTAGAAAAATGAAATAGAATTAAGATCATCATTTGAAAATGCATATTTCCAAGGCTGAGAAGTTTTCAACGATGCATGCATCATGCATGCTAACGAAAACTAAACGGATCGAGTCTATGTCTTTGGATTCATCTTGCTCCAAACTGTCTAACTATAACTCATAGCTTTGTGAATAATATTTGATGAGCGTCATTCCCAAAATCTCATTGAATTACTTACCCAAAAAAATATAAGGTGGCCACTATCAATTATCTTGAATGAAATATGAATTAAAGCCCATTATTAATTAGCTTCACAAGAAGAATGAGATAAATACTAATTAAAATAGTCAAGAAAAAGACAATTAAGAACGATAGGGAGTTTTGTTTACATTCTAAAGAGTCAATCAAAATATTTATTAAAGTTTTGAAAAATCATGTCTTCCCGTGTTGCATGCATGGAAAATAGATAACGATTAATGTAAATTGATTACGAGAAAAATAAACTAGAAGATTATGTAAAATAAGTAAAAATGAGACTTTTTCTTAAATTTCTATGTTGATTATGAATACGAATAAAGAGATGCTTTTACAACTGAATGTTTCGATGCTTTTTTTTTGCTTTGAGATCATATCTAATCATAATATTTCTTGTTGAATATTTGGATTTAAGCCAATTTTTCTCGTCAGAAATCGTTCGATCAGTCCATTTTCGAATCGTCTGCTACAACCGCTGCAATCGTGCCACTCGCGCCACACGGTTCAGCCTGATTATCCTTCCAATCACCATCATCCACTTCAACCGTTTCGATCGTAACACTCACCCCAGCCTGGTGGTGGTTATTTGCGTTAGCGCAAACAGCTTTATGCCCAAACATGAAAAAAAGGATAGTTGGACGGTTCAGATTCAGCTGCAATAATTTCGATCATTTTGAATTCAACGAACTTGACCGGGAAACTAGCGAAAAAATCCTTTGAATGGATGTAGATCTTCAAATGGGCAGCGCCATGAAGTTCCATGCGTTGCCGGTTCAATGCCAATAAATTGATCTTGGTGAGTTGGTCTGTGGAACCATTGAGAAAGATTTTCGTTAGTTTCACCAATTGGCGAACAGCAGCCAACATATTGCAACGAAATTTTTGGAAATTGAAGTATGAAATTTCGTCGATGTACAATTCAGTCAAGTTGGGCATCTTTGCAATCAAATCGGTGTGTGCAAACGGTAAATGTGATGCTGCGATCCGCAAAAACTGGAGATTTTTGAATGTATACATTGTGGTAAGCACCTCGTCAATGGAAACGTTGAAATAAACACCAAACATGTTTGAATGAAGGAATGCCAGTTGCGAAATGATATCAGCTTTGGAAACCACCAGATGCAAGTTCACATTTTGAGCAGCGACCAACTTCATCAGAATATTCATCGTATAATTGAACTGGATGCCATCAGCAGTTAATGCATCTCCACTTGGACTTCTACTTAAATGCAGGATTAGTTCGTCAATTTTCACATTCTTTGCCATCAATTGAACGATGTCATCCACATTTGTGCAAAGTAGTGAGAATCGTCGAATGTTTGGGTTGGTGTCGAGCAATGATTTTATTTTGTCAGCATCTGGACGCTGCGAAGGTGAATGCCACTCGAGGCTTTCAAGTTTGGCGTATCGTTGTTGCAACCAGTCGGTGCCTGTGAAATTCAAATATCGAACTTCCAAGTGTTTCAGATTTGGTGCATACTTGAAAATGCCATCGTACGGATCCTCGACGATGGCAGCATAATCGATGGTGATGGTCTCAGCGGATTTCAACATGTCGACAAGTTTGATACCAGCACCATCCAATCTGCGCCAATCGTTGAAGTGGATTTCCTTCACAACACCCTCCATCTCTTCGCCCTTGTAGAATTCATTGACCAAGTCTAACTTTGTTTCCAGGCCATCACCGTTCAGGATCACATTTCGGATGCTTTTGTCAAAACACTTGATGTACATTTCATCGCGTGGCTCTTTTACCCATGTGCCGTCTTCTTGAATCGATTCAATGCGCATGACCTTCGATGGATATTCTTCTTGAAACTGTTGGCCGCACAAACTGTGCAATCGAGTACAGGTACTACTGAGGGCACACAAGTCATCTAGTGGCAACCGGCGCAGAATATCGTAGCAGCATTCATCCTTCAGTTTCTCGAACGCCGACTTATTCGGTTCGTCATTCTGTTCCCAAAGCATGGCTGTTAATTCACGCTGCGCAAATGATCGTTCTGGAAAAGCGAAGAATACCAATTGGTTACTAACATGCGATTCGATTCGAATACTGCACAATTTATTAAGATGAACGAACAATAAACAAGAGAAGTGTTTTTGTCAGCAAATGATTCATACCCTAAAAATGGCTGCTTCAAAAGACTTATTGCGCAATTGCTGTCTACCAGCGAAAACACTCGTTGTGAAATTCTCAACTAATTGTACAGTCTTCGTTCTTGAGTTGATAAATTCTATTGCGATTGTATTTTAATGATTCGGTAGAGCTCACTTTTGATATAAATCTCAATAAATACGAAGAAAAATCCACAAATTCAATGAAATTTTTGTAAATTATGATCTGAATCACTTGTCAATGATATGCTGTAGTCTACGTCGTTTTGTTTAATGAGTAGCTACATAATGTCATCATCCAAACAGAGTGCGCTTTGCGCTGTCAACATGAATGCAGAATAGATAGGAATTCGAATTCCAAATGAAAAATTTTGTTTGGAGACGATTTTCTATTTATGAGCAAATACAATTTCAGTAGTTAAATTATATATACATATATAAAATTACCACAAACTGAAGTTTACTCCACCAAAAATACACTCAGTTGTATTAAACAATCGGATTGGATAATTTCCTTTTCAAAGCGGGAAACTTGAGTTTTTAAACAACGCATAGACACGATACACACGATATACATATATAAACAAAAATATCCTTGGTAAGCGAGTGTTGGAGTGCAGTATGGTGCACCTAAGCGTAAAATAAAAAGTAAGCTTTTTCTATGAAAACATTCTGGTTTGAAATATGCAAACAATTTTTTTTCTCGTTATTTCGTAGTCACTTTTTTCTGAAAGAAATTTGAATTGGTAGTATTGACAGTGAAAGAATTGAAACTTGAACAGATCCACTGAACGCGTTTAATGATCATTGAATTCAGGTTACGAGATATGTCAACATTTAGTGGGGAAAATACACATGACAGTTCTTTCCACATTGTGTAAAGGAGATAATAAATGAGTCATTCCATTCAGAGTGTAAGCAATTTCGCAACAAAAATAGTCTCAAAGTAATTATTTCTGATCGAAAAAATCAATTGAAACGTTCGGATTCGAAACATCAAAGCAATCAAAAGATTTTTCGTGTAGTGAGTATTTTGATATGAAATTTTAAAAATAAATTTGTTTTCACAATGCGCAAGGCGCTATGACTCATAGTCTTGTTTGAGTTCTGAATGTATTTTTTTGTAATCCGAAACAGCAATGGCCGACAACGTGTTTGAAAAAGACAACCACTTGACTCGCAACAATTCCGAAAAGTTGTACTTGGATGCGAAAACGGCTGATGTGAAATTTGTGTTTGGCAAAGGCACTGACCACGTTGAAACTGTTCCTGCTCATAAGAATATCCTGTCGGTCAGCAGCCCAGTGTTTGATAAGATGTTCTATGGTTCACTGCCCGAACAAGGTGACGTCCCAATCGTTGATGCATATGCTGCAGCGTTCAAGGAATTCCTGCAATTCTTCTATTTGGCTAAAGTTCGACTCACGTCCGAGCACATCATTGATGTGTCGAATTTGTGCAAGAAGTACGAGCTAGTGGAAGGGCTGGCTATCTGTGAAGAGCCATTGCAAAAGTCATCCACCAACAACGAGATGTGTTCCGGCTATGCGTTGGCCATGCTGCCTGAGATACCGAACACGATACAGTTCTGCGAGCAAAAAATCAAATCGAACGCGGAAGCAATTTTGAAATCGACCAGTTTTTTGGAATGCAATCGCGAACTGCTCGACAAAGTCATTCAGTTGGTGACTCCGAAGTGCAGTGCATCGGCTTTTGTTGATGCATGCATGGCCTGGGCCAAGGCCGAATGCGGACGTGATAATCTGCAAGAAACTCCAGCAAATCTCAAAGCT
>NW_022601526.1:0-4499 GCF_009176505.1 Sitodiplosis mosellana | reverse complement strand
CTTTTTATTTTGTTCAATTTTCTATGTTTTTCTATTTATTTCATGGAAATTTGGTGTCTTTCTATATATTCTCTAAACCAAATACTCTAGGTTGTTTCAATTTAAAGTGAATAAAGAGTAAATTTAGCTAAAATTTGTAAAGCGGTCACTGAACACTCAAACTCTGCTTCTTCTCAGGAAGATATAAAACGAGAATGATGATCGGCAACGAATTCATGGTCTGTGGTATCAATAACTCTCTCTTCGATGCCCCCCATTGAATTGCAAATGTTGAGTCAGAAATTCAGTAGTCACGATTGAAATAAAACAAAGAAATAGAACTTGATGTGTGAACAATGGAATCATGATTGGCGGATTAAAATAAAAGAGCTCAATACCTCTGCTGGAATCTCTCTCGTCGACTTTAAATTTGACCTTGTGAATCCCGTGTGGTATACGCAACGATTCTCTTTCTTTCATAAGTACGTTCAAATGGGAACCTGCAGTGAACATTTCATTCATGCTCAACTGACAAGAAAAATCATTGTTGAATTCTATCAAATCATGTTTTTTTAATGACTAAGCTGTAAAAAAACATTGTGAATTATTTTAAGTATCCACATTTTCCAAAAACGTTACGTTAATTGAATTCAAAGTCAAGCTTCAACTTTGGAATCAGAATATCAACGTTAGTATTTTCCATTTGATGGCAAATATGATTGAAGCTTCATACCTTCATCTTTGCTTCTAATGCAGGCAACCTGGTGCGAACAATCGACGAGTACTGTCACACAATCTCAAAATGATGGAACTAATATCCGCCATCTATTATTCCACCGGTCAAATCAATTTAATTCTTCAAATGCAAAACTTTTTTGCCAATAAAAGAAGTGTATTGGCTATGTAATTCAAATATATATAATATATCTCGATCGGCATAAGAATCTATGTATTTTTTTTTGTTAAACACATGAATTATAATATCGTGTGGTTTATTTGTGTCGCAGTGGTTTTATTGGCGAGAAAAATATAAAAAAAAAATGATAAAGCATCCCTAGTTTTGTTGATTTTTCAAAATGGACTGTGTTTATATGTATTTGCTCCGCTACTCTCTGCATTCTTGAGACTCTCATCGAATTTTTGTACACCACATGAAATGTATTTTCAATCAAAGTTAGTTGGCATTTATTTATCAGTAAAATTCGTTCCTTTCAAAAACACTATGGATATAAACCATAATACAAAACGAAACATGTGTAAATTAGAAAAAAAACTCATTTTTTCGTGAGATTGAGAGTATTCTATACACTGAGAAAAAATTACCTGATAAAATAACAGATGGCGTTTCTAAATGGTTAGTTTCCAAACTTTTTTATATGGAGGTTGCGAATTGTCCAACTTTTTCGGTAATATCGTATTGCAGAAAAAGTTTGACAATTCACAACTTCCATATAAAAAAAAAATTGGAAACTTACCATTTACAAACGCCATCTGTTATTTTTCCAGAAAAGTTTTTCTCAGTGTATATTTAATAAATTATTGCAGGATTTTCTCAACGTTTTAAAACATACACTCCTTTTCCAAAACAAAGTCTATGAATCATACACCACTCTCCATCTCATAGATTTGATAGATCAAACAACGGAATCCATTTTTCTCGATAAAATAATGAAAATTATCATATAACTGATTGGATTAATGTGACAAAGAAACTAAATGTTCTTTCCAAATTGGAAGAGTCATTCGGGATCTGAAATATAGCTTAAGACTTGAATCTATGAACATGATCAATGCCTCGGATGGCAGCAAGACCGAGAACAACTTAAATGACAACTGTAGCGACACGAGCGCCCTCAATTTCAATAGGCAAATCAATGTAATTTCGGAATTTTTTTCCGAACTAAACAGCGCGACAATTTGAATTTTCTTGATGCTGCCACCCTATGGATCAATGCGAGACAGGCTTAAACAGACAAATTCACCTTCAACAGTATACTTTTTTAGAACAAAAATGTTTCATTTCCAGAATCTGAAGAAGAATAGTGTGTATTCGAATATTTTTGAAATACTTTTTATTTGTTATTATCTCTTTCCTCTTCACATTTTTCATACAATTTATAACTGTTTAAACATTCCGCGGAGTCTTCTTGAAGAGCAAAAAATTACTCAAAATTTGTAATGCGGCCACTAAAAACAGGAGTTCTTGTTCTCTCATGCAAAATGAAAAAAATGAATGGATAATCAGCTATAAACTGGGGATCCTCAGCACCAACTATTCGATCTATTAAGAAACCTAGAAAAAAGAAAGATTTTTTCTTCATAACATTTGAATTCACATCGAAAAAATGTTATAAATAAAAATTGCATTTGAGAACACACCTGAAGCAGCACCCGACTCAGAACCTCCCTCGTTTACTTCAATAAATGCCTTATGAATGGTATCGGATACGCGTAACGGTTCTCCTTCTTCTAAGAGTCCGCTCAATTTGGAATCTTGAGTGAACATTTCATTCATTCCCAACTAGAAGAAAATCGTTGCTCATTTTGCTGTCAAAAGTGATGGTCACATACATACATTTTTCAGCACATCATTCAATTGCGTTTCATATTGAATCTTGAATTTTGGAATGCGAACGCGAACATTTAGATGATTCATTTCTTCGTATAACTTGTCAAAGTCATAACCTCTCATCTCTGTTTCTAGTAGATGCAATCCATTGCGATTAATTGGCAAAATCATTAGCATTACGAAGGAAGATCTGACATATTTCATTTCGAGTGCCAAGGCATCCAAATCACGCACATAACCCGAATAGAGATTTATGTTTGGGAAATACATGAAATCCGTCTGAACCTCTTGCCAGCCATAATTGTAAAATGTTCGTTTCTCGGTGAGCTTTTCGTCGAATTTGTACAGCCAATTGCCTTTGAAATAAATGGCATTGATTAAAACCACACGAGAATCATAATTAAACAGGTCTGGCTTAACCAATTCCTTGATAAGGCCATTTGTTTCCTCTTCCACGAAGTGATTGATTGTTCCGGCAGCCTCTTCTTTGTTCGTAAAATTCACTGATTCAATGCCTGAATGAAAGTCATGAGTGGCCACATCCCGCAGAGTCTTGTTTACTTTGTAGCCTTGTTGAATGTAAATTCGATTGGCAATCGAGAGAGTCACATTCCCAGCATCGCTTTGCAACAAGTCATAATATAAACGAAAATCGTTGGCTATCACTGTTTTATTTACTCTCTTATCATCTTCTATATGAAATCCTCTTGTCAATTCAATATACGTATTCGTATTTTCATTCGCTGCCTGTGACAATAGTGCAATCGCATTTGCCACGGAGAACGGTGATATTATCACATTGCTATTGGTGGTTTTCACACATTCCTAATGAAAAAAAAAACAAATTTTAAAAGGATTTTTTCTTTTGGCAAAGAATAAATTTTGATACAAAAGGTTTTGACATACGAAGTATAAATCCGATGAAAATTTTGTAGCTCCCATATACCCATATACCACCGTATTTGATAACACAATCAAGCAAATGACAAATGCAAGCGTCAAGCGTGCCACTGAAAAAAAGAAACAAATAATAATTTTTTGTGCTTCTGTTAAATGTAATGAAACTGCCATACTTTCGTCGAATACTTTTAAATTCCTTGTAACATTTGATACAGAGAGATCGACTCTCCCATACAACTCAAGGCACACACTGAGGTAGCTGCAACAGCGTCTGTATGTTTTTATATAAGTTGAAGTTATGTGATAAGAAAAAAGAACGACAAGAATATCCTGATTACAGGCTGGAATTCCCGAATTGACAAATTTCCAAAAAATGCACCAAAAAGTCCATGTTATTGAGTTAACGTACCCCTTTTTTCTTCATCGAACCATAGAATGAACGAAAAAAATTAAACATTTTGATGGACTTGTGCTATTTGCTAGAAAGTGAAGTGCATGTATTTTCTCAGCATAAAAGAGCCATATTAAAATGAAATTTCGTTCAAATCTATGTATTGTAGTCAAAGAATTGTCGAAAAAATCGTATTTTTTCAATTTTTCTGCGTTTTTGGGTTTCTGCAAAAAAAAAAATCTGCATTTTTTCTTTCTGCAATTTTTTTTCTGCGTTTTTAGGTTTCTGCATTTTTTTTCTGCATTCGATACCGGATTCATTTAGAATACCATTGAATCGTTACACTGAATTCTCGCGACTGCAGACGATACGCTTGTCTTTCCGGCTATAAAGTTGAATGTGAAATAATGTGTTTTCGGCTACTTCAAAAGTTTTTTCATGTTTATATTCATTAAAGGTAAACTGGTTTAAGAGTTTGGTTTGCGATTTTGCGAAATATAGACACAACACTGATGAGATATACCACATTTATAATCACAACGTGTGTGTGTGTTTTTCTCTCAGACGGCAAGTCAAATAATTTGACTCTTGCTCTTTTTTATCAATTGAATGTTGCGAAATATGGCATTCGCACGAATATCAGAATATGTAAACACCGAC
>NW_022601525.1:0-3926 GCF_009176505.1 Sitodiplosis mosellana | reverse complement strand
CGAAGTGTTCATCATTTATGCATAGTGGATATATTGTCAATCATTTTCCTCACTTGGAATACTTCAAAATAACTCCTATCTGTTTAGGTAACTACATAAAGGACACTGAATGTTTCGAAGTTTTGAGAAATTTTTTGAAATTGAATCCACAACTAAAATACCTGTTCATGGATTGCAACGATCATGCAGCGATGGATATTCTTCAAGTTTTTGCTGAAAATGAGCGGAAATCTAAACATCTTGAATTGCGAAATTACCATTCCAATTTTTCAAATATCAGAGAAAAAATCTATTTAAGGAACGTCAAACAATTTACCATTGCGGTTAGATATATTGAGAAGATCCCGTTTTTATTTGATCAGCTGGAAACATTCGAAATTGATTCGTGGTATCCATTACCATGCATCTATGATTTTTTGCAGAATAATTCAACGATAAAAAAATTGAAAATATGTATCAACGATTTGGATTATTCAAAATTGATTTCTATTTTGCCGTTAGTCGAAGAAATTACAGACCAATCTAATATATCTGTTGATGCCGTATTTCATGTCATAACTATGTTCAAATATTTGAAATACTTTTGCTTTATGAATCGTGAAAGTGAACAATTTAAGGCACGCCTAAATGATGGCTGGTCAATTCAAAATCGCGAAAAAATTTATCGATCAGGTGTCAATCGCGAAAAAGTCACTTTAAAACGTCAAATGTAAAACAAATAAATAAAAAATTCTAGTAATATATTTGTATCGTTTTTGAATAAAGAAAAAATAATATCCAAGTTAATGTTTCGTGTAGAAAATTGATTCGAACATTTTTATTGAACAAAATAAATAATTGTTTTCACATCAAGTTATTTTGGGAAATTATCTTCTAAATGATAAACTTTTCATATATCCAAAAAAAAGCAGCTTACATTTTAAGCGAGGATTTGTCTGATGCATTTTCCATTTTTTTTATCGGTATTTGGTAGTTTGTCTGGCTAAATTTAAAAACGTTTGCCATTTTGGGTTTACATATATGAAAAATCATTTTGTTTTATGATTAAATTTAAAACAAATAGTCCAAATTCAGACCCAATTCAGCTTAGCTTGCTATCACAATCAATTAGAAAGGTGTTTTAGTTTGGGTTACGTGACTTAACTTGAATAGCCTTTAACCCTGTGTCTGGATTGTTTTCTAATCACCTTCTAATCTGTACTTGCATTAATGATCTTTTTTGTTGCCTGTAGACCCAATACCATCAGTGTCTGAAGAGTCAAATAGAATGTTTGATAATATTTCATTTTTACACAAAGAGAGAGTTATTCAATTTACATTGAAGTTACGCGCGGCCATCGTGTGAATTGGCTCTAAATTTTTGTCCACTGGTCGAAATACAGTTTTTGCGTTCGTCGCGAATGAATGTCAGGGTCACGAAGGGTCGGTCGGGAGCCAGTGTGTCTTTTTGTAAAACACGATTCATGCACCAATAAAAGTGAATGCGTAATAATCTGATTACAATTATAAGATGAAGATCTAAAGTGTTTATTGTGTTTGCCAAGTGTCTCATTGCGTCGATGCAAAAATATCGAAAAAACGAGAAAATAAGTAGACTCGTATTACTTTATAACATGTTGCTATCAAACACATTTTATAAGCAAACAATAGATATAGACGAAGATACTTGATTAGGAATTCTCCAACAATGACTCAAAATAAAACGAACCAATTGTCTCTTTCATATAGATTTTATTTTAAAAATGACATACTCTTCGTTTCTCTTGCAAAAATACATTTCGCAAAACAAATATTAGATCTTTCGATTGGGTTTTGTATTTCCTATTACTTCTTTCTTCACAAATTAATTTCATTTAGAAAAATATTTATAAGTTAATTTTATTGTTGACTTTTACAATAGAATTTTTTTTAAATAAAATACGGGGGAATTTACAATGAAAACATATTCGAGTAACGACATAAGAATTACTTTAAAATTAAGCTCTATAATATGTTGTGTGTTGTATTTGAAACAGTTAACAAATACACTGACTAAACGTGAAATTCGTTTCCGTGTGGTTTTGCTGAACGAATGCACACGTTGGCGTTCTCATTTCTAAACTATTGATGATGCCATGTTAGTGTCATGCCATTATTTCTGTAATTGACAATAAACATTCGGATATCCATTGAACATCATTTGAATTTGTATATCAGTCAATTTTTTTTTTTCGTGGTCGCGATTAAAAAAATATCCTTTTTTGTCACACGCAAAATTGCCCCAATTGTTAGTGTTTAATTTTGAACGAAAAAAAATTGTATTCAGAGTGTAGTGAGTGTTCCCGGGAGTGTACGTCAGATAATATTAGCAAATTTGATCATAACTGATGCATAAACTGAAAGACCAATTTAAGGCATCCATAAATTGTATCACACAATGAATGAATGCATAAATTATGCGAATTGCATCAGGAATTCCCTTCAAATCATAAACCAGAAATCGTTTTAAGTTATCTTCAGATTATCAGAGTGAAATTGATTATAACAATTGTGAAGAGATTTTCTTCATTTCCATTTTGTATTTGTCTATTTTGCTGTCACTTTTCTCTTGACTCATATCAATTGTCAGTTATTTACAAAAAAAAAACATTATGCTATTATTGTGTTTATTTTAATTAGTTTCACAGCCATATTTGATAATAAATGTTTTTTTTCTTCATCATCATCATCATCATCCGCTTCCACTTGGATGTTTTGACTAATATTCATTGTATTATTTATAGATATCTTATTGTTATGTCTTTTAAATGATGGCTCAAATACAAATGATTTTCACAAAATAGATTTCGTATTTGTAAATATATATTTTCATCTTCATAAAGTCTGTTTGTTTTCATAATTTTTTGTTTTTTTTTTTTCTTCGATTTTAATAATAATAATTTTTTTGATTTCTGTTCCAAATTGTTTGTTGTTCTGTGTTTTGTGTTTGAATTAAATTGTTCGAATGTGTTTCGCAAAGGCCACAGTATTTCATTCAATGCACCTTCGACAATTTTATTTTGGAACATATAATCAAGTCAAATTCAGGTAGTTTCATTTCGTGGCGCACAAAATACACAATTGAATAAAAATAAAGTAATACGCAATCAAACGGTTGTGATTTGAAATCAAATGGATGTGTGTGTTTTTTTTTCATTGGTTTACCATAGCCATTTGTAAGAAATCGGTTTTAATTTTGACCGTTCAACTCTTCCAACAAATTCATATGTAAAGATTCTTGCTTGATGACACCAAATTATAATATAAAAAGAAAACGTGACAAAAGAGCTAAAGAAATATGATAAAAATTAATGGTTGCGTCGTTGGGTGATATGCATGTTTTTGGCAAGATTCGAGCTACATGATTAGACCGAGATGGTAGTTTTCGTTGAAGTACGTGTTCCGCTAAAGCGGCAAACACACTTTCCATACTAATCTATGAAGTGTGTGTGTGTTTGGTGAAGACAAGATAAAATTTTGTGTTTTTCTTTTTATATTATTATGTTGTTGCTGCTTGAAAATCAAATCATATGACAAATAAAAAGAATTCCGTTCAAATAATTGTATTGAACCACCAATGCTTGAACTCCTGTTTAAATGAAGAAAATAAAAGGAAAGAGAATCGAATTGTTTAATGTTTTTTTTTTTCATAAATAATCTCTTCGATAGTTCTCTTCGAGACGATTCTCTTTTAGTTTTAGATGGTACGACTTAACTTTAATAGCCTTCAACCCTGTGTCTGGATTGTTTTCTAATCATCCTCCAATCTGTACCTGCACTAATGATCTTTTTTTTACCTACACACACAAAATTTGACAATTAAAGTTTATATCAGATACGCATAAACAATACATTTACATTATTTCTGTAGACTTACCACCAAAAGATGTCTCATTATATACGATCGA
>NW_022601524.1:0-6005 GCF_009176505.1 Sitodiplosis mosellana | reverse complement strand
AGAGTTGCTTTTTACGAGAGTCTACTGTAGTTGTCAACATCACGCTGGGCTCATTAGCTC
This sequence comes from Sitodiplosis mosellana, assembly GCF_009176505.1. NCBI lineage: Eukaryota > Metazoa > Arthropoda > Insecta > Diptera > Cecidomyiidae > Sitodiplosis > Sitodiplosis mosellana. The sequence goes on along the minus strand of NW_022601524.1, from coordinate 5,945 downwards.
ATATGCATTGAATTTGTTCAAAAAGAAGAATAAAACACAAAAATTTCCGCTACTCTCAAACCACTTTTCTTTTATTGCGTAAATTCATTAAGTTTTCCATGTTTGTTGTCCATAAAATGGAGCATGCACATTACGGCACCCGTTTCAAAATGCTATTAAGTAGTAGAAATGCGCAGTTATTCTGTGCGATGTGATAAAAATTAGAGAGAAAAAAAAATAAAAAAATGTTATTCGAATATAATCGGTCATGGCTTATTTCAAATAATCATCAAGCAACTCCTGACCAAGAATTTCTAATGACTGATATAATTGAGGATTAGAAACGACGGACGCTGGCTGCCCAGACGGATGAGTCGGTGCATTATTCATCATTTGATGTATACCGACCGATGTGTTAACCGTTGGTTGTCGTGCGCCTTGTTGGTGACTGTATCAAAAATACCAAGCAAACATTTAGTCGATTTGAACAATAAACGAATGATGATATTTAAAAAAACAGAACAAGCGACTGTCGACAATTGTGGCAAATAAAATGGTTTTATTTCAATACCTGTAATAGGACATGTTTGATTGATCAGCTGCTGAAATGAAGATAGGAAAGAAGTTTTGATGAATGAATGAATGAAAAAACAGCTGACAAGCTGGTGAGTCTCTTGTGAAGCTGACCGCTTCTTATTCTCACCTGAATGTGCGTTCGGGAGATAGTCCGAATGGGAATGTGTGGGGTGGGCTGATACATTCGACACGAATTGAGGTTGAGGTGCCAAATATGCAGTTTTTTTATGTGTTTGCGTTGGTTTTTGGGACATCACATTCATGTGCTGTTGGATTTGCACTTGAGGTGGTTTTTGACATTGATGCATGGATTGACCTACTAATGCTTGCTGATTAGGAAGAGTCGCTCCGGATGATGCTACAACAAATTAGACAAGAAAAATCGCCAAATTTAATGTCAATTCCAGAACTAAACATACCGCCAAAAGCACTCACCAAATACGCTGGATGGACTCGTTGTTGGCAAATTACTTCCGGAATTTTGTTGGTCAGATATTTGATTATCGGGCTGCAAACTAAGTGGATCACTGGAGCAGGGTTTGTCTTGGTCGGACTGTTACTGTAGATTCTCTTCCTGAGGTTGCTGTAACGAATTTGTCACTTTCATTCAAAATTCTCTTTGTTTTTGTATGTGTAGAATTGATTTCAAAATATAACAACTACCACTTGACCATGCATCGATCCGACATTCGAGCATTTCATGTCGGCAACCCGATTTGAATCCTTCTTCGGGCTTGGATTCGTAGCACTAGCGTTTTCCAATTGCTCGTCATCATCACGATGTTGATTCTGAGATTCCGAAACAGTTCGTTGCCTTTCACTTTCGCCGGAAGTTCCAGCACCAGTTTTATCAAAACGTGACACATCCTCCCTGAAATCAAAAACGCCATAGCACCACACTCATATATCACTCAATGAAACAGCGGACTGGTCGGCACACTCGTGGATTTAGCATTTCACGGTGCCGACAAGTCTGCTGCTTCATTGAGCATAGATTAATCACGATTAAGCAACACAAATATTCACTTACTTCAATATATTGATGCTCTCTATGTAATTTTCGCATCTTCCTTTCAAATCTTCCAATTTTGGTATCAAAGATTTCTGGGTAGGTTCTCTGCAGAACAAGGAACGAATTGAAAACATCGTTCAATTATTTATTTTACAATCTACTCACCTTGAACAAAACTCGAAACGAGATATTAAGGCAATGACAGATGTATGGAAATGCTTGAGTAATTCATCGAGCGAACATTCTGCATAATTAACCTCATTTGGTGTTTGGTCTAGTGATGACGGTCCTTTCTGTGGTGATTTTGCATTTTTAAAATATACTTTGGCCTGTGCCAGCTTAGTCGCTATCGTTCCACTAATAAAAGAGGAAGAGGATTAGATCGGGCTTTTTGAGTTTTCACACAATAAAATACCTCACTGACGTGAATCTTTTGATCGCATCATTCAAATTATTAATCACTTTTTGGATATCTTCACTTGCCGGTCGTTTTGAATAAAATGAACAGTAACGAATTTTCAATTCATCGTAGATTTTCTCGAATATGTGTTGTCTTGCGAGTGTCGGTGATTTCGCCGTTTTTTTTCTAGGTATTTGGCATCCCGAATCACTCGCACCAGAAACTCTTTTGTTGCTTTTAAACCCACTTGATGAGTTGTTACTTGTACTCTCACTTTTATCACTCATTTCTGAAAGAAGGCGGAAAAATTCCAAAATAATATTCGCACAAATTTGTTGGCGTTGGTGCGTTGTAAATACAACATAAAAATGACGTTCATTTGACGACATCTGTAAAAGCATCATAGACATTGCTAGTGAAAATAAGTCGTGATATTTTAACGAATGTCACTGAACCAAATTTGAAATAATGGTGCGTTCACACCACACACTTGACTGCTATTCTGTGTGTTTGATTTTGAAAATCAAATGATATATTCGGGCATCGGCGAATTCCGAATGAAATCTTAATACATTTTTTTTTAAATATTTTACAGTTTATGCAATCAAACTAATGCTGGTTTTCATAATTAATGAAACAAAATCAGTGTTCGTTCAGTGGACGGTTAAATGTCTATGGAATGAATATGAGACGCCGTCGCAATGCATGACATTAGTCAATGCACGGTTCAATCCGTCAACGAATTCTAAATTTGAGCATTCCAAATTTACTGAATGTGAAAGAAACAATATTCGTGCATTGCAAGACCAATATCAACCTTTTTTTTCGGTATCTCTCATTAAACATCTCAAGCTGAATTCTTCGTTTAGTTTTTTTTCGTTTTACAAAACAAAAACAAACGTCGACAAGAGCAAAAAAAGAGAAAAAAAAAAAAACAATCTACGTCATTGGTCGATGTTTACTGTGAGACGATCTCGGATTGCAAGCAAACCAATACACAACGACGTCTATTTTCGACAATACTTGCTAAAAATCTCACCTGAAAATTGCTTCGAATGTACACGCTATGGAATTAAAGATTTCGGTAGTAAATGCATACGAACAACAACAACAAAAATCACGATAAATAAATACGATGCACCCGTGTGTACTGCTGCAGTCCGCGGAATTTCGAACAGCAAATATGCGTGTTGACTTTACTTAGGGTACGAGATACACACATACACATTGGCTTTGTGTTTCGGTGAACTGCACTGTCACGAGTTTTATGACATATGACAACACCAACTCACATATGCGACAACACTGACCTTTCGCTTTTACAAAACCAGATTTTTTTTTGTTTCTCTGTTCAAACGATTATCGTCATCCGTTTAGATTAGATTAAAACTAGTTTTTTTTTTAAACAAAAACTAACAAAATAAAAATGCAATTCATTTTTGTATGTTTTATTTGTTTTCTCGAATTTTTCAATAAAATAATGCCTTCGATATATAATGAAGAGCGATAGATGCATCAATCGTTGAGAAAAAAAGGATGTTATTTGTCTTTCATTCATTTTAGATTTGAGTATAGATGACTGAACCACCGTTCTGGATGAATTTGTATGGACGAGAGCGTGTGCGACCGCGGAATACTTTCAAGAATGTTTTCTCAGCTTTGATCTCATTCGCTGTCGATGACAATCGTATTGATTCCGTCTCAAGAAAAATGTCTAACGATGACATGGCCCGTTTCAATTGCAATATCAACACATTTGACACATTCTTCTTGAACGATTCAATGGAATTGATCCAATATTCCATCTCCTGTGAAGTCAAAAGCAAATCACATTTAAAAAATCAATAAAGAAGAAAGGGAAAAATTGATCATGGCTTGTACCGACCTTAATGTCATTGCTGTTCGATGGATGTAATCGAGATCCATTCAGATTTAGTGTAATGGCCCAGATGGGACATTCAATGGGGAAATTTGGCGAAACACTGACAAAACATTCCATTTTGGCAGAACTGCGTATCAAAACGGCATGATACAATAAATGATTTGTGGTAACCAAATTCTCGTCGATAAAACGGCTTGTGGCCAGCGCACGTTCGGAGTATTCGATGAATGTGATGGGTGACCATTGTGCTAAAATGCAAGATGGTGAACTGGAACCGGCACTTTTCGACCCATTTCCATAGAATTGCTGCTCCAATTGCAACACTTGTCGATATAGTTGATATCGTGCCTTCAAACGGACATGCATTTTGTCAACAATCACCGGCACAGTCTCTTGTGTGAGCTCATTGTTCGACAAGCTGGACACTGCCTTTGAACTGATTATGAAATTCAAACCACACATATTTTGCGCCCAAGTGAACGGTTTACCAAGTTGATGTTCACCTAATTTCATGAAAAACGCAGCCGGATCCAAGGAAAAGTGATGCAACTGAAAATTTCGGAGAAATTGAATTTTTTCAAATGTTGTTTTTTTTTTGATGATATTAAACTAATGAATAAGATCTAGAATCATCGAAACAAGCATTTAACTTGGGCTACATACTGTGTATTTAGTTTTTGGATGAAGCACTTCATTTTCATCGTTTTCATTTGCCACTAAACAGTTGAGGATTTTCGTTGGATCCAATACATCTCTGAAGTACATTATCACATGGTTATTTATTTTTGTTTATTTCAATTGGAGATCGAATTTAAAATCATTTTAGTATTACCTGGCAGCAATTCCTTCTGTTTCAAAATCAACCAATTTCGTTTGTACCGTGACAAAGCGCAACGCCGTAAGGTAATACAATGTAATTGATAAGGATGGTCCATTTGGAGCAACGACCGGCAACTGCAAATGAAATGTGTTCAAAAATGTGATGAAAAATTTTCTCTTTTTCACATGGACGCATAAGCGATAATCAAGAGGGATCTAAATCAACGTTTCATATATTCAAAAGTATCTTTACTAATCACAACTTACTTTGAACGTGATCGATAAAGGATGTGGCTTGTACACATTGACTTGCTCTGTTGTCACGGTGCTCAATTGACGTCGATGGTGGTGTTTCTTTGAAGAGCGTTGTCTATCCTATTTTTAAAAAAGACGAAAAATGAATTAATTTCATCTCAACACTTGGATCAAATGACATTTAGTAGTATCATCTGCCCGAAAAGAATCAAAATCATAAAAAAAAATTCCTTACATTTTCTTGATCATCGTCATCGTCGCCAGCGTCGTCCGATTCATCGCCGGTCTTTTTATCTTCGTTGTGGACTTTATCAGTATTTTCCAGTTCCTTTGCCTCATCTTCATCACCAATGATGCGCGTATCGATGAGTTTCTTGCTGATCTCGGCGTAGGCACTCAAATTAACATAGGCCACGTACAATGGACGCGGCAACAACCGAGCCGTATGCTGAACGGCCCAATCTTTTTCGACATTAATTTCGAGTGCATCTTGCAATGGTCGTGTCGATTTGAGCAGTTGATCCAAGCACGGCATAAGTGATTGTAGCCGATTTGTTTTGGATTCAATTTCACGGGCAACACTTTCCTTAGCCGTCTGCAGTGTTTTGCACATGGTGGCCAATTCTTTGCGCTGATGTAATTCCCATTCGAGTCGTGCCAAACGCCGAACATGTTCATCGTTTTGTGTTTTCTCCGGTCTGGATATTGTTTCGGGTGCTTCTTCATAGAATTTCTTCAAATATCGCTGGTTTATACGTTACCAAATGTATTACAGTAGACTCTAGTAGTAGGAAAAAGCAATTAGAATGTATACGAGGAAGTTGCAATTTCTGAAAAGACGAATTTTCTGGGATGTTTCAAAAAACCTCGTTTATTTAGCATTTCTTAGTAGATTGTTTGAGTTAAATTCCGAAAATTTGCACGTCTTGAAGTCGCACAAAATCGGTTGCTTTTCCTGAACAATTGCGTTTTGTGAGAGTTGCTTTTTACGAGAGTCTACTGTAGTTGTCAACATCACGCTG
>NW_022601523.1:0-3754 GCF_009176505.1 Sitodiplosis mosellana | reverse complement strand
TCATTCAATTACTCCCCAATCAATTCCGTAGTTTGCAAAGTAAAGTCGTCACAATGAATGGGTTGCAATCATTGATTTTGTTATTACTCTCGTACTGTTCATGCAGAACAATTGAAGCACCAAAAACTCAACCGGCTCTTTTGATTGTTTCGTACGATGGGTTCAAACAAGATTATTTGAATTGGAATATTACGCCAAATCTTGAACAGTTCCGTGAAATGGGCACGTCGGCGGAGTTCTTGAAGCCCGTTTTTCCCACAACAACTATGGTTAACCACTTTTCAATTGCAACAGTAAGTAGTTAATCCAAGAAAAGCCAATCCAAGCCAATCAATAGAATAGCTGGTTAAATGTGGAATAACATAGATGACTGGTTACGAACAGTGTATGCTCGTAAAGATTTTAAATAAAGTTCAGTTCATTTTTCATGAATAACTATTTTATTTTATTCATAGGGTCTTTATCCTGAAAACCATAGCGTGCTTGGGAAAGCAAACTATGATTCGAAACTTCATAGACAACTGAAATACAGCTATGAATTATTCCATTATGATGAAAGTATTGTACCGATTTGGGTGAGTTAAAACGAACTTGTTTACTGTATTACGATATTAACATAATTAAATGACTCTTTTTCCCATGAAATGTATAACTTTAGACAGCAAACGAGCTGGCTGGCGGGCATTCAGGATGTATGATGTGGAGTGGAAGCAATTTCGAGTTCAAAGGCAAAAATTGTACATTCACGATGAAATTAGACAAAAGTGTATCGTTCAAGGAACGCGTTGATATAGTAATGGGATGGTTCACACACAAAGAAACGCCAGCAAATCTGGTTATGATGTATATTGAGCAACCCGATAGTGATGCACACAAATTCGGACCAGACTCGCTTCAAGTAAGTACATATTTTTCTTTAATGTTGTGCGGATTCAAAAGCCATGTTTGAAATTACAGTCAGAATAACCATGATATGATAAACTAAACAATCTACATTAAACCTACAATTGAAAACGCCCTACCCAAAGTCATTTCCCGATTTTAAATCTTCCAATATTTCAATATCATTCATTTATAAGATTTCCGTATGTTCTCGCTTCTAATAGGCAATGGAGAAAGTGTCCGAAGTTGACAATCTCGCGGGATACATCCAGCGGAAGTTGGTTGAGTATCAGCTGGAAAATCGCATCAATGTCATACATTTGTCAGATCACGGAATGGTGGGAGTAGGGAAATCCAACATAATCGACCTAACGCAATTCTTAAAAAATGGAACATATCAAATGTATGGCTCTTCACCTGTGTTTCAAGTTGTACCAATAGATCACGGTGAGTTGGAGAACTATCACGTTTCCTTATCCATAGACCTTTCATTTTCATATCTTTTTTCCTCAACTTTCATTAAATTCAGATGTCGAGCAGGAAATATTCACAAACTTAACCAAAGCGGCTCAACAAAATGGTCATTTCAAAGTGTTCAATCAAGAGAATCTTCCGACTCGTTGGCATGCAAACAACGCGAGGCGCATGGGGCCAATTATTACCGTGGCTGATATCAATTATGGGTTTCACGATCTTTATCGATGTAAATATTCCATTGTATGCTTTGATTTTCCATATTCAGGCCAATTTTTATATTGATTTCCAGATCCGAATACAACCGTTCACGGTGTCCACGGTTATGATAACGCTGAACCTGCGATGAATGCATTTTTCATGGCGAAAGGACCTCTGATCGCTAGTGGAAAAAGGTTAAGCACGGTCAACAACATTGATTTGTATAATTTATTTTGCTTGATTCTGACAATAGAATGCCGCCAAAATGACGGGTCAAACAACCCAAGCATTTGGAATGAGCTATTTGTAAATGTAAACAATGATGAAAATGAACGCAGCAATTACATTCCTTTCCATTCATAACGAAAACAATATTATGTCGGTTCTAGTGAAATGATATTCTGTTTCATTTCAATTACGAAAAAAGTATTATGACACAAATAGTCATAAAAAAAAATCAATAAAACAATTAAGGTAATGCATTATGAGCGGTAATTTGTATGAACCGAAGTACATTCATTTAATTGTACTGCTCATGGACAATCATGACCATTATATGCTTTTGTTGAGTGTGTTATGGAGTTTGTGATATGTATGGTGTATGATTCATAGGTGAATAACCATTTGATGAAGCCAGAAGAATTGAAACATACGAAGCAATAGTAATCATAGTAATGACATATGTAAAACAGGTTGTTCAATACAAATGCACAGAACTTATAAGCCTGAAAATGACGCGTGGTAATTCGATCCACGATAAAAATTTGCCGATAAACGATTTAGGTTGATATAATTTCGATTCACGTGTAGAAATAACTGCTGTTTGCCAATGGAAAAAGATTGTCGTCTGTCTCCATTGAATTTTTTCTCTGCAAAGCTATTTCCTTCGGAAAAGAGTGAAACAAACTCAAAGACAAATGTAATAAAACTCAACGAATTGTTTTCGTAGACATTTGACGAATGAACTTATTCTTATTTACTAGTAGTGACATAATTCTAAATAGTTAAATTTTCATGAAGAATTTACACTTCCTTGATAACTTTGAACTGAGGAAGAAATCACTCTTCTCAAATACTTTTCACTCAAAAATAATAGTTGGAGAAAAAGTAATTCGAAAAATAATTTAAAGAAAAAAAGTAGGTTTTAACCAAAAATTACATCCAAATTGTATTTTTTGTCGAACATTACCTTTACTACTTTTTAGCACTACATGAAATGATTAAAATCAATGTTAAATTTATTGCAAAATTTCTAATGATAATTTTATATCTACTTCGATTGTAGCTTCATATTTATCTGCTCCTATTTCTCAGATGGACCATCTGAGATGGTACGCCAACCAAGCATATGAGATTCGTTAATTGCTCCATAGCGTTTTTCAAATTCATAATCTTCAACATAAATGCTGAGGCCCAAAAACGATAAAACTCTAAGGACCAACCACTTCATTTTTCGTTTTTGACTTTTGCTTCAAGCCGTGTCGTTATATTTATATCCAAAATGAAATAAATCTCTGTCATTTTTCATAATTGATTGGACACACGAAGTGTTTTAATTCCGAAAAGCATTCATCGGTTAGTTTCCATGAACATATCATGTAACAAATCAAATCTCAGTTCATTTTTTTCTCATTATTATTTGTTATTCCGATATTGAATTTCTGTAAGTTCTTTGTGCATTTTATTCTCAACAAAAGAAGCAAGATGGTACGGTACGCATTGTCAATGATTTACTCACAAGAAAATTTTGAAATTAAATTTTGGGTGTTTTCTTTTCCAAAAGTGTATTTATCATACCGAAATAGTTCTTCTTTAAGAAAAATCATCGAAGATTGAAAAATAAACCGTTTCCCGTCTATTCAAATGAACTGAATGTTTTTTGAACCGATTGGAAACTCTACACATTGCAACGCCATCTATTCATCTCTTTCTAGCGCTGTGAGAACTGTCATTGCACCGATTTTCTCTATATGTGAAACGTCAACAAAAATTTCTTGTAGTAAACAAAACAATTGCTTCAAAAACGATAACCTTTGATTGAATTTAATGAACGAATAAATTTAAATTCAATCAAATTTCCGACGTGCTGAAAACAGCGTCGTGATACAAAGTGATTGTGCAAAGAAAGAAGGAAAAAGTCGACGAAAAAATGAGTTGATATAGTATGAAGGATTTTGACACAAATTTCGATGAGCTC
>NW_022601522.1:0-1865 GCF_009176505.1 Sitodiplosis mosellana | reverse complement strand
AAATTATTCACAAAGATTTAAATAATCGATGCTAGTGAAAAAGTGTGTTTCAATTTGATTGCTGTGTTGTGATTCAATCGCTGTTGCTATCGAAAGAAGTGGATTACTTTTTTTATGTTGTTTCCCTCCCCGAAAGGAAAAAGAAAAAGAAGAAGAAGAGGAAGGAGAAAACAGTTTTGCTCGTGACTTCAATGCGATAAATACGTACACAGAAAAAAATAAAGAAGAAACCTCAAAGCCAAAAAGCTTTGTAAACACGGTACAATGAAAGCGAAAACCCTTTATCGAAAAGCTTAGTGCGATACGGCTGTATGACGAGCAAGTCGCTCAATCTCATCTCATCTCATCTCACACTCACCAGCGGTAGCGGTAGCAGCAGCAGCATTTGGCAGCCTGAACAGCAGTGAGATGCAGCGCGCGCGCTAAGAAGTTCCAATCCTCTAATCCCATTCGATCGCACTGTCGACCGAATATTTATTTAAAGTGTATTTATTTGTCATTTCTTCCGTCGTGTATTCGGAACCCCATCGCGTCGATTGCTAACGCTTTTTTTACTCCTTTTATTTCATTCTCTCTGGCTCCCATCTATCTCACTCTAACTCGGCTCTCGATCCATTTGCCTGTTGACTGTTGTTGTTGGCGGCGGTGGCTGTGGATGAGGCGTTATCGGTGCCGTATGTTTTATGTCCCGTTTACCGTTATACCGCGATTTTTTTTTCTCTTCGTAAAGTGAATTTATTTCGCATAAACATTCAAAGTATTGACTTGGCATTTTATTCAAATCAGCGCCCGTTCTCTACACGCTTTATTGCTTATATTTCGTTAAATCCGTGATATATTTGCATATGACTCATGAATAAAAATCAAATATAACAATCGAGAGTGGAGCATGTGATGAAGAAGAAGAAAAAAAATTTGACTCATATGGGGCACGTTGTGTGTGTGTGTGTGTTGTCGCGTACAATGAAGCTGCATGATATATGCTAACACAAATAAATCGACATCCCAAAAGCACTTTCATTTCATCCATAATCGAAATGATGGGAAGACGAACCAAACAAGAGCGAGAGAGAGAGAGAGAGAAATCAAGCCATTTTTGGTTGCTTCCAATGAAACCGACTTTAAGTTATAGGCACGAAAGTGAACAATTGAAAACCGCACGCATTGACTCCAATCGGATTGTTTATCGAATTTGATTGTTATTCGAATGTTTTTTTCTGTCTGTGTGGGGTAGTATGTGCTTCAATCGATGGATGAATTCCATAAATTCATTGATTTTCAAAGTGCATTAGTTTGACTTTAGCATACAATGACTGAAGATGGTGGCACGCACCCGACTGTGCCCATGTCGACTATCAATATCGCCCGCGTGCGATACACACAAAGTCATTTCATCGTGCACGTTTTTTCTTTGCAATTTCTCTTGCTACTTGAATCTGAACACCGCAGAAATAAGCGCAGATTCATCCATTTCAAGCCCGTTTGGGGAATTTTTATTTGTCGCTTTCAATAAAATTCAATGGATTGATATCAAGTTCGACATTGTCTGATAATGTTATGATACACATGGACATTTGTACACCTGTTAGTATCTTTTGAATGCTTTTGAAGCTCTGTCGAATCTATGCCCACATTTTGGTCTTCTTCCTTTTTTCTACCAATCCTTTCATCAACTTGTTATCGCATCTATTTTCATTTCGTTTTATCTATCATTTGCGCTAACCGTGAATGCTCCGTATTTTTTTGTCATCCTCGTCGATTTACATTTTATTTGTTGTGGCCCGCTTGAGAACAGCCAAATGCACAAAAAACCAACAGCAACAAATTCACCGTCTCTATTGTCACATACTGACAGACATTATGTT
>NW_022601521.1:0-1865 GCF_009176505.1 Sitodiplosis mosellana | reverse complement strand
AACATAATGTCTGTCAGTATGTGACAATAGAGACGGTGAATTTGTTGCTGTTGGTTTTTTGTGCATTTGGCTGTTCTCAAGCGGGCCACAACAAATAAAATGTAAATCGACGAGGATGACAAAAAAATACGGAGCATTCACGGTTAGCGCAAATGATAGATAAAACGAAATGAAAATAGATGCGATAACAAGTTGATGAAAGGATTGGTAGAAAAAAGGAAGAAGACCAAAATGTGGGCATAGATTCGACAGAGCTTCAAAAGCATTCAAAAGATACTAACAGGTGTACAAATGTCCATGTGTATCATAACATTATCAGACAATGTCGAACTTGATATCAATCCATTGAATTTTATTGAAAGCGACAAATAAAAATTCCCCAAACGGGCTTGAAATGGATGAATCTGCGCTTATTTCTGCGGTGTTCAGATTCAAGTAGCAAGAGAAATTGCAAAGAAAAAACGTGCACGATGAAATGACTTTGTGTGTATCGCACGCGGGCGATATTGATAGTCGACATGGGCACAGTCGGGTGCGTGCCACCATCTTCAGTCATTGTATGCTAAAGTCAAACTAATGCACTTTGAAAATCAATGAATTTATGGAATTCATCCATCGATTGAAGCACATACTACCCCACACAGACAGAAAAAAACATTCGAATAACAATCAAATTCGATAAACAATCCGATTGGAGTCAATGCGTGCGGTTTTCAATTGTTCACTTTCGTGCCTATAACTTAAAGTCGGTTTCATTGGAAGCAACCAAAAATGGCTTGATTTCTCTCTCTCTCTCTCTCGCTCTTGTTTGGTTCGTCTTCCCATCATTTCGATTATGGATGAAATGAAAGTGCTTTTGGGATGTCGATTTATTTGTGTTAGCATATATCATGCAGCTTCATTGTACGCGACAACACACACACACACACAACGTGCCCCATATGAGTCAAATTTTTTTTCTTCTTCTTCATCACATGCTCCACTCTCGATTGTTATATTTGATTTTTATTCATGAGTCATATGCAAATATATCACGGATTTAACGAAATATAAGCAATAAAGCGTGTAGAGAACGGGCGCTGATTTGAATAAAATGCCAAGTCAATACTTTGAATGTTTATGCGAAATAAATTCACTTTACGAAGAGAAAAAAAAATCGCGGTATAACGGTAAACGGGACATAAAACATACGGCACCGATAACGCCTCATCCACAGCCACCGCCGCCAACAACAACAGTCAACAGGCAAATGGATCGAGAGCCGAGTTAGAGTGAGATAGATGGGAGCCAGAGAGAATGAAATAAAAGGAGTAAAAAAAGCGTTAGCAATCGACGCGATGGGGTTCCGAATACACGACGGAAGAAATGACAAATAAATACACTTTAAATAAATATTCGGTCGACAGTGCGATCGAATGGGATTAGAGGATTGGAACTTCTTAGCGCGCGCGCTGCATCTCACTGCTGTTCAGGCTGCCAAATGCTGCTGCTGCTACCGCTACCGCTGGTGAGTGTGAGATGAGATGAGATGAGATTGAGCGACTTGCTCGTCATACAGCCGTATCGCACTAAGCTTTTCGATAAAGGGTTTTCGCTTTCATTGTACCGTGTTTACAAAGCTTTTTGGCTTTGAGGTTTCTTCTTTATTTTTTTCTGTGTACGTATTTATCGCATTGAAGTCACGAGCAAAACTGTTTTCTCCTTCCTCTTCTTCTTCTTTTTCTTTTTCCTTTCGGGGAGGGAAACAACATAAAAAAAGTAATCCACTTCTTTCGATAGCAACAGCGATTGAATCACAACACAGCAATCAAATTGAAACACACTTTTTCACTAGCATCGATTATTTAAATCTTTGTGAATAATTT
>NW_022601520.1:0-7720 GCF_009176505.1 Sitodiplosis mosellana | reverse complement strand
TGTTCAGACACATCGCTGCCAATACCATAAAAGGCAAGGTATTGGCACAGGCCGAGCGATGTGTCTGACGTCACTACCAAAACGAAGCGATGCGACGCATCGTCCGGCTAGTTTTAAGTTTAAAATGTATCACCAGAATAAGACACGGCTTGGCCGAATAAACACACACAAAACATTACTCCGCTGCGTTTCATTGTACTTTATTTTGTTTTAGTTCATTTAGGCCGTTTTATGGGTTTCTAGGTAAGTAACCATGTTTAGCCCGAACATTTGGTCCTTCGACAGATTCGAACGTTAGGCCGATAGACAGAAAATTCAATAAAAGGCCGAAAATTATTGAATTTTTGTTTATGCATTGTTTTTTCTGTTCTTCCGTGATCCGAGGCAGAACGGAGAACGGGGGGAATTTCCAAGAAAGAACGACACATATTTAAGGCAAAACTGTGTCGGGAAATTCCCTTTATGAAGAAAGAAAAGGAAATGTTAACGAAAGTGCAGTGAATTTGTGTGAAATATGTTTATTGCTGTGTTTCTTAGGCAAGAGAATAGGCAGAATTGGATGAAAATTCCAAGAAAAAATAATAGCGCGTAGCAGTGTGAAACGGCATGCTGTCTATCTCGCTCTCCCCCACGCTCGCAGATATACGCTGCAGATAACATGACAGAACAGTGTAACATGACGGCATTGTTTTGGGCGAACTGAGTGGAAAATTCCACTCAACACATTTACATGCATTGACCACCGAACCGGGCAAATGCGATGAAATATTCATGTGGCAACAGGCACTAGTCGTGGTATACACATTATGATGAATGTGTTGGTAGGCGCAATGGATGATGCGATTTCGACTTAAGGAGTAATGAGTCACACTCACACAGAACGGAGAGTGTCGCCCGAGGCCGAAAATGCCGAGAACGAACATGAATAGTGATGTGGAAGCAGCACACTACCTATCTCGTTTACTCTTGCAGAGGAACGCTGTAGAGAATATTCTAGATGCTGTAACACGGCAGCACTTTTGAGCGCGCGAGTGAGAAATTTCATGATTTGCATGTAAGTGTATTGACCACCGAACGGGCCAAACGTTATGCATGTAATATTCATGTAACAGGCTATGCGACAACAAGCAACGGTTGCACGTATACATTATGCATGGATGTGTATGTAGGCGCAAGCAAAGTGACGCTCAAATGAGTATGCTCATTGGCTGAAAATTAGGCGCTAAAACAATGCGAATATTATTTAACAAGTGTGAGTCACGTTTACAGGCGATGAGAGTGCCGCTCGGTTGAATGTCTGAGAAAGCAAGAACAGACGCGCAACCGAGCACTCTCATTGGTCGACGAAATGTGTTGACGAGGCTAAGGCTAATGCATGCAAGAGAAAGAAAGCATTGCATCGATTGCTGGTTTGACGCATCGATTTTGTCACCAAATATTGACGAGCAAATCGATCGCAACGGCATTACGCTGCGGATTCTTAAATAATACAGTTGACTCTTTGTTGCACGGGTTATTTGTGACCGCCATTTTTATTTTCAAGAAAAAAAAAAGTTACAAGCTATTGTGAAATACTTGCAAAAATCGGATTTTGAGCCAGATTAGTTAAAAAAAAATTGATTATATCATAGGCCGATTGTAAATTCATCAAACGTTAATCAGTTTTTGAAAGATAAAGTGAATTTTGTGGTTTTGACTAAATAATTTCAAAACGGAAATTACTGAGAAAAATCGCGAAAGGCAGGCGATAAACGTGTGTTCAGGCTGATCACAGAAATTTTATGCACGAAAATTTCTGGGAACTAGGCTATCGCCGTTATTAATGTCAGATAAACCACAAAAAATTGCCGAACGCAGAACGAGCAGACGTCCGAAACAGAAAGAAAAAACGGACAAATCGAAAAGTGCCGAAACTACGCAGCAGCACGAAAAGGCAACAGAAAAGGCTGTGGAAAATTCCAAACAAAAGGCATCGGCTGAAACTACGCAGCAGCAAAATCTATTGATTGTTGAGAAAGAAGCAACAAATAAAATGTCGACGAGAAAACGAGATATTTATGCACGGAATATAACTAAGGCTCATGGAACGGTATGTGAAAATTCGTTCAACAATTTGTCACGCATTGAAATTGAAGACCACTTGTTAATACTCGAACAAGACTGGGAAGCCTTCAAAAAAGAACATGAAGCAATCGTCGATACGTTAACCGACAGCGGTGAAATCGACAAACAATACGACGAATATGATAAAATACAAGATTTGTATCGCCCAACACGATCAATATGCCGAACACGCATGGAGGTTTTAGCACCAAAGCAACAACACCCGCAGTCACAGGCGACTGAACGAATTAGTGTTGAAATGCCGCATTTAGAAATCCCAAATACGTGGGGAAAATTTGCAGGTGGCAAAGGCGGTCATACGGCTTGGAAGAGTTTCCGTAACTGTTTCAAAGTTATCCATGAGGACACGAAGCTAGCACCATCGCGCAAATGCTATTACTTATCCGAGGCGTTGATTGGTGAGGCAGCCGGGGCCAGAGGCGAACTGGCAATCACGGAACAAACATACCAGATCATTTGGCAAAGACTGGAAGAACGATACGGAGACGATTACAAGATCGTTGAAGAGTTAGTAGGCAAACTACTCACAATGCCGAAAATGTCGAAGCCATCATGCAGTGGTTTACGACGCATTCTTGATATTATGCGCGATGCATTGGGAATGCTTGACGAGTATTTCGATACCACACAATGGGATCCAATTCTCGTGTTTCTCGTGCTAAGTTTGGTTGATAACGACACCCGCAGCGAATGGGAAAAGATCCGACCAAAACCAAAAAAGGCTATGGTATCAGAAAATCAAGCTGAGGCCGCAACCGCCGGTGAAGAAACGGCCGGCGGTGACCAACAAACGCCGAAGAAGATTAAGAGCCATGTGCCGCCATGGAAAGAATTGGAAAAGTTCATTGAACAACAGGCCAAATATTTTGCTCACCTTGATGACCGACAAGGAGCCGGAGCATCCAGTTCACGAAGTTCAAGCGCGACGCGCCCACAAAATACGAACAACGTTCCCCAGGCAAGTTCTTTCAAGCGAGAACGGGCTCCATGTGAATTATGCCAAGGCCCTCATCCGATTTTCAAATGTGAGCGATGGCTCAAAGAAATGAATTTAGCAGGCCGACAACAATTCATGAGAGAAAACAATTTATGTCACATGTGTTTACGCCCGAATCACAATGATTTTTACTGTTATACGAACAAAGACGGCACACCTAAGGCAACAACACCATGCCCACGTTGCAAAGGGGGCAAATATCACAACAGCACGCTTTGTCCGACACTTGAAGCCGAAAAACGTACGCAGACGCTCAGTGTGCAACAAAACGAATCACGTCCAGGCAGCTCACAACAAGGTAACGTAAAACCTAATACCGGAGCTTATTCCAAAACTAATCGAAAACAATGACTAGGCAAACGCAGTCATCAGGCTGGCGGACAGGATGTGGTCCGTTATTGGGATATGGACATCGAAGAAGATGATGAAGATGCCCATCCTTCCCACCCTAAACAAGCACGAATGTCGGAATTGGCATCTTCATATAGGTCTTCTTTACAGTCGGCAGTGACACGAGCCGGCGATTGGTCAATCGCGAACGAACAACGGATCAATCGTGATGACGATGAAGAAGACGAGGACAGCCAAGCGCCGACAACAAGCCGACAAAAATTCACGAAAGAACGATCCTCGACACAGGGGCACAGGCGGGCTTGATTACAGTGGCAAGCGCAAAGGCTAATGCCTTGCCACTAAGGCCGTGTTCGAGATACATGAACGGAATTGGTGGAATAAGCTCGTTTACAAGAAAAATCCAAGCTTTCATATTGCCCTGGTTTGAAAGTGATTTTAGATTAAGAACAGAATTATTTGTAAGTAACGAATTCGGAGGCACACAACCGTGGATTAATTTGAGCGTTTTAAGGCCGATTGACGACAGGCTAACATTGGCCGATATGAACTTTGACATCCCCGCACCTGTGGATATATTGCTGGCTGCAGATGTGTGGGGTGACATCATAGGCTCGATGCTATATCAGCATCCAACTGGCGCTGTTATGCACGAAACAGCGCTAGGCCATGTGATTTTAGGCGGAACTTGGGTACCACCAGAGGCTTTTGGTACGGCGGCATACCAAGCCATGATCGCACACGCCGAAGAAGAGCGACCAAACGAAGAGGCATTAGACGAACTATTGAAGAAATTTTTCGAAAGTGAAGGCATTGCAGAGCTTAGTTCTACACTAACGGCTGAAGAAAAGGCGGCTGAAGATTCATATACGGCCGATATGTTTCGAAAGCAAAGTGGTCGATTTGTGGTTAAAATACCACTGAAACCAGGCAAAACGTTAGGCGAATCAAGAAAGATTGTAATGCGTAGATTTTTCGCCCTTGAACGGAGGCTGCAGAGAGATGACAATTTGAGATTGAAATACGTTCATTTTATGCGCGAACTTGAACAATTAGGCCACATGAGAAAAGCTCCGAAACCATCGATAGGCGATGTTACGTATTATATACCGCATCACGCCATCAATGCTGATAAGTTCCGAACGGTATTTGATGCATCATGTAGAACGTCAAATGGAGAATCGCTGAACTCAATTCAGTTAATAGGCCCGAAGCTACAAGCTGATTTACAGTTTCATATCATGCGTTTTAGGCGATATAAATACGCAGTTATTGCCGATGTCGTTAAAATGTTTCGTCAGGTTTGCCTGCACCCATCGCAGTGGAATCTACAACGGATATTTTGGCGCGAACGGCCAAGTGATCCATTAACAGAATACCAAATAACAGTCGTGATGTATGGGTTAGCATCATCGCTATACAATGCCGTGAGATCAATGGTAGAATGCGCAAACCATTATGCGAAAGATTACCCGCAGGCAGCGGAAGTAATACGAAAATGTTTCTATGTTGATGATGGAACTTTTGGCGATGACACGATCGCAGGCTTAAAAATGCTGTGTAGAGAAGTGGAGTTTGTTCTTCGCCAAGGCGGCTTTGAACTAAGCAAATGGGCATCGAATTGCATCACTGTTGAAAAATTTATGCAAGGCGATGAAAAGGACGTGGTCGATATAGGCGAATCGAATGATGAAACCAAAGTTCTCGGTGTCCGCTGGCTCAAGGCAAATGACCAGCTCACAATTGTTGTACGGTTAACAACAGAACCGAAATATACGAAACGCGCTATTTTGGGTGAGATCGCTAGGCTGTATGATCCCAACGGCTACGTGACGCCAGTTTTAGTTGTTGCCAAAATATTAATGCAAGATATTTGGAAAATTGAGAGATTAAAGTGGGATGAGCCGGTCCCCGATGGCATTAAAAGCCGATGGAACGATTTTAGGCAAGATTTACCGAAATTAGGCGCGTTTCGGATTCCGAGATGGTTAGGCACAACCAAAGATTGCGAACTACAATTGCACGGTTTTGGCGATGCCTGTAAAAATGCGTACGGCGCAGCTATTTACGCACGTGTTACAACATTGAAAGGCGAAATAAGAAGCATTTTATTGACTGGAAAATCGAAAGTTGTTCCGATTAAAAACAGGCCGACAAACCAGCAACAAGAAACGGTAGCACGAGTGGATGCGGAAACGCCAATTCATCGATTGGAATTACTTGCAGCAGTGATGTGTAGCAAGTTAATGAGGCAGATAGTGGAGATATGCGGTTTTGATAAAGCAAAACAATTTATGTGGTCGGATTCAATGGTCACGCTACATTGGATAAAAAAATCACCTCTTGAATTGAAAGTGTACGTTTCGAATAGAGTGAAGGCTATTCACGAAGCCATAGGCGAAGCTCGATGGGCTCATATCGGAACATCAGAAAACCCGGCCGATTTGTTGAGCAGAGGCATGAAGGCTGATGAATTGCTTGCGAGTAAGTTGTGGAAAAGAGGTCCCAACTGGTTGATAGAGTCGCAAGCAGAATGGCCGAAACCACGAATGGTTATTACACCTGAAGAGACAGAGCAAATAAATCGTGAAACTAAGCAAAGGCAGGTTATGGTTTCAGCGGTCATGATGACGTATGTGTGTGATCGGTTTTGTGAATTATGGCACAGATCAAACGATTGGAAGAAAATCGTTCGTATTACCGCTTACGTACTTCGATTCTTTCATAACGTACGACTGAAGGATCGAAGTAAGTGGATCAGAGGTGGACCAGAAGTTCACGAGATACAAAATGCCGTGGTCTTTTGGATCAAATATGCGCAAATGCGGGCGTATAAAAAGGAAATTGAACTTGTTAAGCAGGGCGATTCAGAGTTTTTTACGAAAAGTAAGATTGCCAATCTCAATCCACAGTTAGACGAAAAAGGCATGTTGAGAGTGTATGGCCGAATCGATAAAGCTCTCGTGGAATATGACATAAGGCACCCAGTCATAATCCCACCTAAATCGAGGCTGTCTTATTTATTAGTGCAACAGGCGCACAAAGACACGATGCACGGCTCAAGAAAGATGATGACCGCACATTTGAGGCGTGCATACTGGATTCCGCAGTTGCGTAATGAAATAAGAGAAACGATTTCCAGATGTGTAGTATGTGTTCGCTATAAAAAGACCATGGCACAGCAGATTATGGCTGAATTACCGGCGGTAAGAGTACGACCAGCCAAACCATTTGACGCTGTTGGCATTGATCTGGCTGGGCCGTTTTATGTCAAACATACGGACAAGTTGAATTTAAACACACGTTCAAGGGTAAGCATCCCAGATATCAAAGGATACGTAGCAGTCTTTGTGTGTATGGTTACGCGCGCCATACACCTGGAGCCAGTAATGGACCTATCCTCCGAGGCATTTTTGCAAGCTTTTAAACGGTTTGTGGCAAGGCGTGGCCACCCAGAAAAAGCGTTCAGCGACAACGGAACGAATTTAGTTGGAGCTGAAAGGCTGTTGGGCGAAGCCATAAGAACATGGCAGAGCTCTGAAGTGCAAGGCTATGCCAAATGGAACAACGTCACGTGGACTTTTATAACGCCAGGTGCGCCACACGAAGGTGGGCTCTGGGAGGCCGGTGTAAAAAGTATGAAGTATCACCTTAGACGGGTGATGGGTACACAACGGTACTCATACGAAGGCATGTCAACGCTACTGGCCGGTATCGAGGCATGCTTGAATTCAAGGCCGATTTGTGCGCTCTCAGACGACCCGAATGAGATCGAGGCACTCACGCCAGCACATTTTTTAATAGGCGGTCCATTAAAACTGCCTGTGGCCGAGGCAGCGAACAAACCACCAACGAAAGCAAGGCGGCTGTTCGAAGAACTTCAAACGCAAACACAATCGTTCTGGAAGCAGTGGCAGGACGATTGTCTTCATCAAATGATGAATAGGCCAAAATGGAAGGAAGCTCAACAAAACATGCAAATAGGCCAGCTTGTTTTGTTAAAAAACGAAAATATGCCGCCGACATATTGGCCGATGGGCCGTATCATCGAAGTACATGAGGCTGCCGATGGTAAAGTCAGGCAGGTTAAACTACAGATGCAGCACGGCACATTAGAACGCTCAATTAGAAAATTATGTGTGTTACCCACTGATGACGATTTAGGATTTTGGGTTGAAAAGTAACATTTCAACGGGGGGAATGTTCAGACACATCGCTGCCAATACCATAAAAGGCAAGGTATTGGCA
>NW_022601519.1:0-6973 GCF_009176505.1 Sitodiplosis mosellana | reverse complement strand
ACATCCTTCAAATGCTGTGCACTTGTATGGTGTTTCTCCAGTATGGCTACGTTCGTGTTGAATAAAACCTTGCTTCGTTTTAAATGCTAGTCCACGTGTGCTGCACATCCACTTTCGAACGTTCAAATGCATTCGGTTCTTATGATCTTCACATTGAGCCATGAGATGAAAACCCTTTCCGCATATATCACACTTATACTTTTTTTCTTTTTGAACATGCACAATTCGAATGTGAGAGCGAAGATTCTTTTGATATTTGTTTTTTGAATGGCAGAAACAGCACTCGAATGTTTTTGCTAATTTGTCACAATTCGGACCATGTTTTAGACAACCAAAATCTTATTTTTGTACATATTTTCAATATTTCACATGAATTTGAATTAATTCGAACTGGTGACGTCATCTTTTTATCGATGAGTAGTACTCGATCGAATAACAAAAATTTGGCATTCCGCACAACGGTCCAATTAAAAAATATTAATTTTTTGTGCTTAGCTTGCATTTTTCCGACATTTTCGTACTTTTTTCGTATTTTTTTATCATTTTATTCATTGAAAATCGTCATTAAATTGAATCATAATCTTGTTTTCATACATTCTTTCAATGTTTCATATGAATTTGAACTGGTTATGCCATCTTTTAATCGATGGGTAGTCCTCGATCGAACGACAAGAAATGGCGTTTCGTGAGACAGTTTCATTCAGTTAGTCATTGTTATGTTTCAACCGGTATATCTTCAACGTGATTCGATCGAGAATTTAATTCGTTTATATTACTTTTCCGTGTTTTTTTGGTAATTTAGAAATAAATAGACGAAAATTCCACCCAAAATTCTTATTTATTCGTGTTTTGTTCGTATTTTACCCGTTTTTTCTTCAATATTTCAGAACTTGTTGTTTGCACAACACAAGTGGTTGTTTGGGCCACACAAGTTGCAAAATGGCTGATCGAAAAATGTAAGTATTTTCGTAATTTTAATTGTATTTTTAACGCTGTTTTTATAATATTTGTTTATTTAACCAAGGTCGCTTTCTTGGTATAAAAATACATGAAAAAGATTTGACGTAAGACGCCAAGACGCCACTACGCGTGGAATGCTCGAAGCTGTCATCGTACACATATTGAACACGAACATTGTCGTTTACACAATCGCACTCACGCAAATGAACGCATCGATAGTGCCCGCTCAATATATGTACGATGACTGTTTTGATTGTCCCTCGCCCAGAGGGCTGCGTGTCGTTTTTCTTCGTTTATTAAGCGATCTTGATTTAACCGTTTACAAAGCGAGAGGCCATTTCCTCTTGGAAAAATAGCCCATTTATCACCCGATGAGATGATGTTACGTGTACGCAATTGCCGGACCCAAATTGTGGACGGAATTCAATACATGCCCTATACGAAAGATGAAACTGAGCAACAGAACAGCGTCAATAACAACGATGACAATCTGAAATTGTAAGAATTTTGACGTTATTTTTAGTGCTTTTTTCCATTCAATTTTTATCTATTCATTTGTACTTTTAGAGAAATGCAAGCATGCTCACGCTCGCGCACAAGGTTGCTGCAATAGCAATATACCACAGGCGATCCTGGTTGCACCGATTGTAATGTGTTGAAAAATACATTGTAACACATAGGATTTTACTATCGGTGCCGCAAGGTGTCGCTAATGGTAATGCTCTTGCAGCAACGGTGTGCGCTCGCGGTCCATGCCCGATAATGGAAACAGTAGCCGTGACGAAAAATAATGTCGTGGTGGACATACAATTGTGGTGACGATGACAAAGGTCTTAAAGAAACGCGATTACGCTCGCGGTCCATGCCTCATTATTATGAAAGCCAGTAGTAGTAGTGATGAATACTGACCATCAGACAATTCTGATTACTACAGCGATGACGGAGAAGAATACGAATGGAATGACGACGAAGAAGATACACATGTAGATTCAGAGTGAGTGTTTTTTTTCTTTAAATTTTTGAACAATTAAATCCCTTTGAGTTGGCATAATTTCCAATGGTTCTATTGTGTGATGGGCTGCATGGACTGCATGGACTCATTCGCTGCCGAAACCAATTGGAGCTGTTGTTAAATTTGCATTCAATTTGATTACGATGCTCGAATTCTTCAACATTTTTTTGCTTTTGTAAACAAATATAGCCAACGAAGTGAGGATTTGGTGATGGATACCGATCAAAATGCGGACGAAGCAAAAAGTAATGATGCAAAACGTTGTGACACAGATGACAAAAGCGTTGTAGCCGAACATAAAATGGATGAAGAAAAACCGTCTTGTTCATAGTGAGTGTTTTGTGTTTGTGTTCAACGGCGTAGCCAGAGATGAATTTCGGGGCGTTTGAACCCCCAAACCCCCCCTCTTGGCTACGCCGCTGTTTGTGTTTCTGTTTGTTTCCATGTGAAAATTATGACAATTTTGTTGGTAATTTTCTTCTTTTCAATTCTATTGAAAACAACAGTGGTGGTGTCGACTAGGGGATTCACGCCAAATTTTATTTAGCAAAATCTATTTGTATTATTTAAATCATGTAAAATTCACGCTAGATTTCAAATATTTTGTATTATTTCCCGAATGCGTTGTTATTGTTCATATTCACCTTGAACAATATGTTCTGGAAGTGGGTTTTGGTGGATCCTCAGGATGGATCAGACTGGGTTTGACAATGCCCTGGTCCATCCTGAGGATCCACTTCCAGAACCAGGAGCGGTTTTGAACAATCCTGAGCATCCACCAAAACCCACTTCCAGAATTTTTGAAGCGATAATGACGTCAACAGATTAGACATGGTTCTGCTGACAGTCGGTTTATTGAACAAAATTGAAATTATGCATACATATCTGTTTAATATGTTGAAACATAAACAAATTCATATTATTTGTTCATATTTTAAATATGGAAATTGGCGTGAGTCCCCTAGGGTGTCGATGATAGTGCTACATGTTCCACACATTCCTCCACACATTTGAAACTTGAATTACTCGATGGAGTTGAGCTATTGGACCAATACCATGAACCAATCAAAACCGGAGTTACAGTTCGAGCTGAAATAGTATGACTTGCATATTGTCTTGAATTATATGCTGTTGGATTCGGATGGGCTTTACAATATCGTAATTTTCCTGCACAAATCCAGAAGTGGACGCTCGAAAAAGCCGGGATATTTACCTGTAAAGCGCTAAATTGTACGGCCAAAATTGAATTTGTTTTTGAAAGTCAAGAGCAATTAAACGAGGTGATACGTCAAATCAAAACGTTTTTCCTCAATTTTTCCTTTGGGTTTCGATCCTCAAAGTTTCCAACCCCAACAGAGCTGGATTCGCTTGTCTCGAATGGTGTAAGTTACATCTACTAGAGACATGAATCTGGTGGTAAAATATTCAGCTCTACTGTATTTAGTCGACAGTAGACTGGGCGTGCTAAGCTCACATGCACACTCTTCATCATTCGCTGTGAGAAATGCCGAGAGACTGCAAAGGTTTAACTCTGTTGTGGGCACAGTCCACACTAGCTGTAGGATGTGTCCGTTGGTGACACTGCAGCATTTGAGGAAAAAAGCGATTATACCAAAAACGACTATAAAATATTAAAGCGATTAATTATTAAGGCCAACACATGTTTTTCAAACCAATTGAATGCACTATCAAAAACCGAATTGCATTAGACACAGTGCCCCAATGTAAACGATCCATATTCAAATATGATGCAACCAAAAGAGATTGCAATCATGAGATTAGGAGGATCCAAGCTGACGACACTTCAGTACAAACATCATTCAAGCGCTCGCAGCGCCATGAACTCTCGTATCATTTTGTATTGACTTTTCGATAGTTCATGAGTTCGCCGTAGACTTCGTCAAAACGTGTCGTCCCTTTGGGAGGATCGTACAAACCTCGCACGGTGAATCAAGAACTGTTCGAAGAAGTGATGAGTTTACTCATGGACTTAGTCCCACAAACATCCCAAAAATAAATATACCAAAACCGGCACATTACGACCAAACAAAAGCCAGATCCTCGCATTCAACGCATATGTTCATTGACATGATAAATTTGAGAATTCCGAAGAAGAAAGATGAAAATTGGAACGAAAACGCATTTCGACAAAAGGTCAAAAGTGAATTTGAAACAATTCAATGCATAATGTACGATCAAGTACAAAAGATGCAATGATAAAAATGAATAACTAAATAAAAATTTATTTGGTTTTGGTAATTTTTTAATAGGAAAAACCAGCCTTTGTTATGCGCTAAATCCATCACGCTGAATGAATTCATGCGATATATTTATGCGATAAATGTGATGCGCTCGCTTTGCGGTGAATGAAGTCTGTTGCTCTTCACTTGTTCACGCATGAACGTTCATGCTTTGCAGTGAACGCATCGCTAAGCGGTAGTCAAGAGCAACAGACCTCGTTCACCGCAAAGCGAGCGCATCACATTTATTGCATAAATCTATCGCATGAATTTATTCAGCGTGATGGATTTAGCGCATAACAAAGCCTGGGAAAAACTGATTTTTCGCAACGAACATTTCACACAACCAAATTCCTGCTGCTTTGGATTCTGATTTTGATAGCTATTCTGAAGCGCTGGGCCAAGAATTGGTGGCTTATTGATATGCTAAGATGGTTATACTATCGTTTGCGGAAGTATTTCCGCGGATGTGGAAAAACTTCAAAAAAATAATCGGATGCTATAATGAAATCTTAGCATGTATTTGCTCCAAACCAAGCAAAGGATTCCCAATACGGGCCGAATGCAATGCAGTCATTTGGGGTTCGATGGAGTTAACTAAACATGACGATGTGTGGACAGATTTTAGTCTGAAGCTTGAAAATCATCCATCCGGTGAACATTTATGGCCTATGGTGCCATCACAGGTAAATTGATTTGAAAATACTGGCTGGATAAAGATACCAGCACAAAACATGTGATATAGATATATAATATGAATTTATTATTATTATTTACTCTCAGAATTCAAAGGAGGCAAACTAAAAAACATATAGTGTAAAACATCGGATTACCCACTGATTTTGCCATTGTAGGCAAAATGTCAGTTTAACACCACTGTATTAAAATTGTCGGCGAATCATTATGATTGAATGTTTCCTGCGTTACACAAGCTGTAGGCTTTCATCAAAGCGTATCGCGTTCACCCGGAAATGAATTCAGCTTGAGCGACCAGTTTTTCCAAACTCTCTGTCTCACCCATTAATGTCTGAATGTCTTTTGTAATCAAAACTAATATAGGAATATGTATAGCAAATACTATGGGCCAAATTATCATTTGTATGTAAGATGTAACCTAAATGATAATTTATTCTAAAAAATACATTTAATATGCTTTAAACAATAAAATGAAATGATGATGTGGGATTATCGATTGAAACCTGAAGATATTCTATTCATAAAAGCTTTGCAACAAATGGAATTGATACGACCAAAACGAGTCTTGATTCCGTTTTCCATATGGTGCTGAAGCGACATCTCACTGCGACAACGTAAGCTTCATACTCACAACAGAAAAAAGTGGCATAAGTTAAGAAGAGGAAGAAGAAGAAGTGCACGGTGTATACTGTAGTTAACGTTGTCACAGTGATACGTCGCTAGCAGCAGTCATTTGACGGCTTTAATGTAAAGTAATACATGAAATCGAGGCTTGGACCAAAATGAGAGGCAATCACTTTATAATAACGTTATTAAGATAAAAAAAATTCCAAAATAATATGAGAATCAATATAATGGACAATAACAATATTGATAATATATCGAAAAGTAAATCTGACCATTGCTTTGTGCATGGATTTTCTTGTTAATATACATACTAAGAAAATTTTATAAAGAATCTGACGAGATGATGATTGTCGGCTTTTGGCAAGATTTGCATTCAAAGATGCCACATAAAAGCAAAATCCCATAAAATCGGAAGCAAAATACCGTACATATGTTATCGACTGAAATTATAAAGTTTCAAAGTAAAAATCATAAGCGACTGACGACTGTGCTAATTGAATTTATTTTTCTCATCTCGGAAGCATCAAATACATGTAATACATTATTAAGATACTGCATTCGTTCATATAAATATATATATGCAAATCTTTAATTAAGCTATACCATGTTAGATGCGGGAAATCGAAAATATCAATCAAAACTTTCATACAAGCATGGTTCGTGATTTTGTGGTTTATCTCGGGTTTATCTCTTGTATTTGTGTTTGCTTTAAATTTGGTGCAATAATAAATGCTAATTCACATGTGTTGCTATTCCATTATTTCTCGAACAACTGAGAATGTCAAGTGGATTTTTTGTTTTTATTACTTTCGCATGAAGATTTATTTGAAAAAAAACGCTTTCCATGTAAATTGAAAATCCATACAAAATACAATGGCTTTCTATTATTTTAATGATATTTATTTGTCTCAATGAAAAACGCAACAAATTTGAGTCTTGATTGGTATTTCTATTGTTTTAATTAAACTGGAATGATTATTTAGTTATTGGTATGCCATGCTCATTGGTTTTACACTGTAACATCTTCTGTCCTCGATGCATTTTTAGATGTGCATATTTGGCCGAATGAGTTCTAAAAGTTTTATTGCATTCTTCAAATTTACATTTTAAAGGTCGCTCTCCGGTATGGATGAGTTCGTGTTGCCATAAACATTGTTTTGTTGTAAATGCTCGTCCGCATGTGGAGCACATAAAATTGCGAATATCCAAGTTGAAGTGCTGTCGGTTCCTGTGATCTTCATATTTAGCCATGAGATGGAAGCCCTTTCCACACATTTCACATTTGAACTTTTTCTCTATTTCAAGAACATGAACTGATTTAATATGAAAACGGAGATACCTTTTCGAGTGATAAATGTTATGACAGATATGGCATTCAAACGTTGCATTCAAATTGTGTATGCATTTGGGACCGTGGTTAATGAGGCCGGAGAAAGTA
>NW_022601518.1:0-3144 GCF_009176505.1 Sitodiplosis mosellana | reverse complement strand
AATTGTGTATGCATTTGGGACCGTGGTTAATGAGGCCGGAGAAAGTATGAAAAACTTGTCTACAGTTGATGCAATGGTGTCCTCCAATTTTATGAACTCGAAATTTATGCCTTTCAGCACAATTTCTACGGGTGAATGTTTTATCGCAAATTTCACAGTATTTATCTTTCTCGTCACAATTCTCATTGTTTTCCAAAATTAAAGTTTTTTCTGTATAATTAACATCACCGCCTGGATTTTCATTCAATGACTTCTTGATGCGTTTACAGCGAAACAGATGATGATTATCCAATGATTTCTTCGACATAAGCACAACACAGCAAAATTCACATTTGAAAATCGTTTTGTGTGGATTTGGATGTTTCAGACGCATATGTTGTTGTAGAGCTTTTTTATTGTTTAAAACCCTTTTACAGATTTCACAATCCAATCGGTCTGTACACTGATCTGCTTCAGGGCGATGTTTATATTTTTTGTGTCTTCCTAGAAAAAATGGGAGAAACATTTCCCCACAAATATCACATGGAACACGATCATCTTTATAGTTTCTTTTTCTCGATGCTTCACATGATTTCTCTGCAGACTTGTTTTCGAACAATCGACTTGAATCCACGTCCGTATTACTTGTGTCTTTGAAATTTTCCAAATACACAACCATACTCTGTTCATCTTGAGTTTTCTCAACGTGGGATTCTTCTGCACAAAGTATGCCTTGTGTGTTCATTCGTAGATTCCTAGTCATATAAATTGATTTCTTTGGTCGTTTACAGTGTGGCAGGTGATTCTCCAATGATTTTTTCGATAGAAATACCCCCCAGCAAAAATCACACTTATACTTGATGCAGTTTGTGTGTTTCATTTTTGTATGTCTTCGTAGGGAGCCCTCAGTTTTAACACGCGTCTTACATATGTCGCATTCAAACCGACGACTTTGAACCACTTGACTTGAGTAAATATCCACATTATTCGGTCCCGTCAGATCGTTCATATCCACCGATATATACTGCTCTACTTGTGCTCCTGGCTCCATTTTAATTTCCATTTGATGAACAGAATCAGTATTCGATGATATTAGTTCAATGGCAGAATCATCTGCACCGCTATTTTGATTGCTGAATCTTTGGTGATCTTCAATGTAGCATGTTTCTACGACATTGATACATGTGAACGGTTCATCTTGCACTTCTGGCTCGTTTTTTATACACATTTGCTGCTCATAAGCTTTATTCGATGACGTGATAGAGGCATTATAGTCCCCTTCATCATCGTGTTGGTTGATAAGTCCCTTCTGACTATCGTGCTGAATACTGACATCAGGTTTCGATTCTCTCTTAATGCATGTCACTGCGTTGTGTAATGTATATAAATTGCTGCCGATTCGAATCAGGCTTTGGTCGCAATCCGTACACGTTTCTTGGGCAAAATGCTCCAGGATATGGTCATCCTTTTCGACGGCACTGCCGAATGTTTGTGGACAGAACAAACACTGGTGAACTGAGAAATAGAACACTCATTATCAATTTCCAATCGAGCTATTGCATGTATGACCTAACCTGCTACTGTTCCGCTCATTTTTAATCGAAAAAATAAATTCTCTACTTTTTATTATTATATCGATGTTTTTCCTCCAAATGTCAAAGGTATTGTGATTGTTTACATTCAAGACGTCAGACTCAGATTCAAAGTGATGTTTGCATTGATAGATAAATGGAATAAGTTCCAGTTATCGACACCAGTCGCATACAATGCCTAAAAGAAAGTGCTATTCGAAATACCATACAAAATACAATGCATTTCTAGTATTTTATTCATATTTATTTGCCTCAATAATGGCACATTAACCCTCGTACACGCACATATTTTAAAACCTTACTCCACGCACATGGTGCCTGGCCAGACCCCTATACATTTACATGCATTAGTATGGGAATAAGTGATGCATGCCATCTCTTTTTAAACGGAACTGATAAGAGATAATAAATATATATCTTCAGCAAAGTTGTCAAGCAGGTCAAGCACTACAATTTTTTCAAAGACAATATCTTCTTATCTCTCATCAGTTCCGCGAAAAGTGATAAGAAAGAATCGCGTTTTTTCGCGAAACTGATAAAAGATAACGGCTTGGTATCTTCGGTAAATCTGTAATATTCAAGGTCCCCTACAAATTTTCTGAGGGCAGATATCGCTTATCTCTTATCAGTTACGCAAAATACGCAGATAACCTCAAAAAAGCCGCTAGATAAACGCGTTTTTCCTCATCGTTTTTCACGTAACTGATAAGAGATAAGGGATATGTGTTTTCAGCAAATTTGTAAGGCAGGTTGAGTTCTATAATTTTATTCATGCTACATTTCAATATCTCTTATCAGTTACGCGAAAAACGCGAGTTATCATTTTTTTATCATTCATAATTTTTCGCAAAACTGATAAGAGATAAGGAGATAGTATCTTCACAAAAAGTATAGTACTTGACCTGCTCTACAACTTTGCTGCAGACAGATATCACTTATCTCTTATCAGTACCGTGTATAATGAAAAGGGGAATTTTCGCTATTTTTCGCGTTTTTCGCGTATTCCGCGGAATTGATTAGTGATAAATGATATCTGTCTTGAGGAAAATAAACGAGGTAATGTAAGAGAGGTGAAAAACCACATAGAATCATCAAAACACACTATAATCCATATGTTTCCATACAAAATATATAGGGGTCTGGCCAGGCACCATGTGCGTGTAGGAAGGTGTAAATTTTACATCCGTTTTTTTTCGTCCTGTTTTAAGGACTTTTTACAATTTTCGAATGCATAGATCGAAAGCCAATAAAATTTTAGGAGGTTACCCGGAAGCATTTTTCGATATCTAAATTAGAAGTATATTAAATTAACGCTCAAAATCGAAAAATGCCTGGCTAGACCCATGTGCGTGTACGAGGGTTAACTAAATAAATCCAACGAATCTAGATATTTCATTTTTCCAAATAGAATAAGTCTATTTAGTTATCGATATGCCATGAACATTGAGTTTATGTTTTTTGAAACCGATTCTCCTCTTAAATTGCTTGTTACACCCATCGAATTGACATTGATATCTTTTTCGTAGTCCATGCATTTGTTCATGTTGATATTTCGCCGAATGAGATTTAAAAG
>NW_022601517.1:0-1080 GCF_009176505.1 Sitodiplosis mosellana | reverse complement strand
GAGGCCGGTTTTTTGCCACGTTAAATCTGTGATCGGTTCGGTCTCGTCATATAGTTATTAAAGCGCAACATTGTAAGCATTCTTCAAAAACTAAAATAAATGTTTCGAATTATTTTATTTTTGATCAGCAATAAAAAAAGAAAATGAAGAAACGGTCTTTTATTCTGAAATCTTTGACAGTTCGTGTTATCTCATGCGACATATGAAAACAAAGAGAAAGAACGTTATGTCAAAATATTTCCACAAAGATTAAAGTGATTCTCTTTGTTCTTTTAATTTTTTTTATTTCCGCGGAATCGGCGAAAACATCTCTTTTTTTTAAAAACCCTTACCCATTTTCCGAAAAGTCTGTTATTGAATTCTCAATTGTCGATTATATTCTATCACTCGAAAACAGCTAAGAGTTAATTCATATACGCATCGCGTGTGCTCTGTGCTTCCGCAGTAAATTTATATCTCATCATAATCAACTGATCCTGAAATTTGAGTCGAACATTGTTTTACTTACTTCTTTCGATCTTTTGTTCGATCTACGAAGAATGAGCCAACAATCATTATCAGCTTCTAAAGTCAATGCTTTCTTTCGTTACACACAATTTTCGATGCTATAACCACAGTGCACTGCGCATTTGGCTAATAATTGTCAATTTAACGAAAGATTTTTGGAAGACCTATAAATGTGTGAAAAATGTATGATACTTTTTGTTTTTAAGAGATGTTTTCATCTGTTTTGCCCAAACGAAGGTCAGAATGTGACACCTCCATTTGATTTGGTTTCCAATTTAAATAGCTGCCGAATACGAGGCATTCATAGTCAGTGTTTCCTATTCGAATTGTGCATATTAATATTGCTTGTTCTAGACGAATCCTTTCTACGTTTTGAACAACTCCAAAACTTTGATTTTTCGAGAATCTTCTGGTAACACGCATTGAAATTTGAAACAAATTGAACTGTTCTATTTTTCTTCGAATTAAATCTTGTTACGTCATTTATGGATTTGTCGCCTTGCCTTGAATCTTTGCAATATATTATTATTAGTTTGAACGATCGTTTTGGCGATTATTATATTTGGCACAGGT
>NW_022601516.1:0-1270 GCF_009176505.1 Sitodiplosis mosellana | reverse complement strand
GAGGCCGGTTTTTTGCCACGTTAAATCTGTGATCGGTTCGGTCTCGTTATATAGTTATTAAAGCGCAACATCGTAAACATTCTTCAAAAACTAAAAAAACTGGTTCGAATGATTTTATTTTTGATCAGCAATAAAAAAAGAAAATGAAGAAACGGTCTTTTATTCTGAAATCTTTGACAGTTCGTGTTATCTCATGCGACATATGAAAACAAAGAGAAAGAACGTTATGTCAAAATATTTCCACAAAGATTAAAGTGATTCTCTTTATTCTTTTAATTTTTTTTATTTCCGCGGAATCGGCGAAAACATCTCTCGGAAAATAATACAATAAAAAAACCCTAACCTATTTTCCGAAAAGTCTGTTAATTGAATTCTCAATTGTCGATTATTTTCTATCACTCGAAAACAGCTAAGAGTTAATTCATATACGCATTGCGTGTGCTCTGTGCTCTCGTCGTAAATTCATATCTCATCATAATCAACTGATCCTGAAATTTGAGTCGAACATTGTTTTACTTACTTCTTTCGATCTTCTGTGGTTGAATTTTCTACGAAGAATGAGCTAATAATCATTATCAGCTTCTAAAGTCAATGCTTTCTTTCGATACACACAATTTTCGATGCTATAACCACAACCAATAAAACTTAATCAACACGATTGCTCGAAATAGCTGATTATGATGGCGTCTATACTTGGGGTGAGATCATACGGTGTGTGCAGGTGCACTGCGCATTTCGCTAATAATTGTCAATTTAACAAAAGATTTTTGGAAGACCTATAAATGTGTGAAAAATGTATGATACTTTTTGTTTTTAAGAGATGTTTTCGTCTGTTTTACCCAAACAAAGGTCAGAATGTGACAGCTCCATTTGATTTGGTTTACAATTTAAATAGCTGCCGAATACGAGGCATTCATAGTCAGTGTTTCCTATTCGAATTATGCATATTAATGTTGCTTGTTCTAGACGAATCCTTTCTACGTTTTGAACAACTCCAAAACTTTGATTTTTCGACGATTTTGGAGTCATTTTTGTGGCGTCTCCACTCGCATTTAATTTCCATTCTAGAAGCTTGCTTGTCAAAGTTCAAACATCATTGCAAACATATGGAAGTGGAGGAAATGACGCCAAGCTGCACGAGGTTATTTAAAACAAATTAAACTGTTCTATTTTTCTTCGAATTAAATCTTGTTACGTCATTTATAGATTTGTCGCCTTGCCTTGAATCTTTGCAATATATTGGTATTAGTTTGAACGATCGTTTTGGCGA
>NW_022601515.1:0-1303 GCF_009176505.1 Sitodiplosis mosellana | reverse complement strand
GTGAATAGAATTCTATTGGAGATGATATTTTCGATCCGACGTTTTCCCTCATGCAAGGTCGTTATTTCGTTATATGAACCGCCTTTATTTGCATATCGAAAGATGCCAATTTTCGAATATTTATCATCACCATCACTTAAGATTGTATCGATTATTTGAATATAACTCTCTGTTGCATTTGACAGCTCTTGTTTTACACTCAAAATAACTTCGCCAATATCTTGAATATATTCAGAATCGGTTGGATCATCGTCGGTTTTTAATGCCGGCACTTTTGTCACGATAAGAGCCACACTGTTGCGAAATTTATTGATATCTTTAATAAAACCGCTTACATCACTCAAAAACTGTGTGAAACCGTCTCTTGATCCACCATCTCTCACTGATTCAAAATCAACTACCATAATTAGCTTAACACTTCTAGCATGATCGGACACTTTTTTCAAACTGTATATTGTAGCGATGCCATAGTCAAGTCCTCTGGTATCACGAAAACCAGGGAAATCATAATAATATGTTTCATCTTTTTGATATAGATCGGGAAACACTGTAGCCGATCGCGTTAATGACGTTCCAATTTTTCCATCATTATCCATCATTAAAAACGGTTTACTTCTTCTTTCTCTATACGCTATCAATTTTGAGTTATCCAACGTAAGCCATTTGGTTAGTGGTGTCTTTCCAATCCCAGTTTTTCCCATAATCAGAACAAAGTCTCGGTGTTGATTGTCGAGAATAATTTTTTCATCGCCTTCTTTGAGCAATTTGTAGATTTTTTCGATTTTCACATTTTCACACAGAATATTCTCTGCGAGGGAGAGGAATATTATGAAATAAACGAGCACTTTCCAAAAAATCATGTCGAATAACGCACGTTCGATGTTAAAATGAAGTAACTAATGTGAAAAACAGTTTCGCTGAACATATTACTTTTCCGCAAACTTTGTTTGTTAAGGAAAAGTATTGGTTTCACTCCCCAAAATTTCAAGACATCTCCTCTTTCGGACCGCTATAAAGTCGCATTAAACTGCTTTTAGCACATAACTGTATATTAGGCAATTTAAATGGGTACAAAACCCATCGATCAAGACTTATCTACCTCCAAAATTACTTTGTTCACTATGAAAAATGTGCAATATTGCGATGTGCGTCGTCCGTTTTTTGTTAACACGATATCTCAAAAATTTGACATGAAAAATGCAAATTGTAAAAGAAAAAAAGTTCCGGCATACTGAGACTTAGAAATCATTTAAATCTGAGCCCATTCTGACTTACCAATTCGGACTGAGGGCCTGATAACCCT
>NW_022601514.1:0-1112 GCF_009176505.1 Sitodiplosis mosellana | reverse complement strand
AAATAACTTCGCCAATATCTTGAATATATTCAGAATCGGTTGGATCATCGTCGTTTTTCAATGCCGGCACTTTTGTCACAATGAGAGCCACACTGTTGCGAAATTTATTGATATCTTTAATAAAACCGCTTACATCACTCAAAAACTGTGTGAAACCGTCCCTTGATCCACCATCTCTCACCGATTCAAAATCAACTACCATAATTAGCTTAACACTTCGAGCATGATCGGACACTTTTTTCAAACTGTATATTGTAGCGATGCCATAGTCAAGTCCTCTGGTATCACGAAAGCCAGGGAAATCATAATAATATGTTTCACCTTTCTGATATAGATCGGGAAAGACTGTAGCCGATCGCGTTAATGACGTTCCAATTTTTCCATCATTATCCATCATTAAAAACGGTTTACTTCTTCTTTCTCTATACGCTATCAATTTTGAGTTATCCAACGTAAGCCATTTGGTTAGTGGTGTCTTTCCAATCCCAGTTTTTCCCATAATCAGAACAAAGTCTCGGTGTTGATTGTCGAGAATAATTTTTTCATCGCCTTCTTTGAGCAATTTGTAGATTTTTTCGATTTTCACATTTTCACACAGATTATTCTCTCCGAGGGAGAGGAATATTATGTAATAAACCAGCACTTTCCAAAAAATCATGTCAAATAACGCACGTTCGTTAAAATGAAGTAACTAAAGTGAAAAACAGTTTCGCTGAACATATTATTCTTCCGCAAACTTTGTTTGTTAAGGAAAAGTATTGGTTTCGCTCCCCAAAATTTCGTGACATCTCCTCTTTCAGACCACTATAAAGTCGCATTAAACTGCTTTTTGCACATAACTGTATATTAGGCAATTTAAATGGGTACAAAACCCATCGATTAAGACTTATCTACCACCAAAATTAATTTGTTCACTATGAAAAATGTGCAATATTGCGATGTGCGTCGTCCACGTGCGAGTGCACGTTTTTTGTTAATACAATATCTCAAAAATTTGACATGATAAATGCAAATTGTAAAAGAAAAAAAGTTCCGGCATATTGAGACTTATAAACCATTTAAATTTGAGCCCATTCTGACTTACCAATTCGGACTGAGGGCCTGATAACCCT
>NW_022601513.1:0-10506 GCF_009176505.1 Sitodiplosis mosellana | reverse complement strand
TGAGCCCATTCTGACTTACCAATTCGGACTGAGGGCCTGATAACCCTTGTAAAATGGTACATTTGTATGTGAAGTACTCAATAAAAGCATTTTCTAGGATTTTGTTCAAGGCAAACTGCAATTTTTGTACGAAAATATTAGGGAACCGAATACCTACTTGCCCATAAATTTGATCCAAAAACGACATTTTTTGGAATTTCTTCCGAAAATGACACTTTTGTATGAAAAATCATTCAAAAAGCCATTTTTCAGGGTTTTGGTCAAGGCAAACTGATATATTTTTTTGCAATTTTTTTCTGTCCAAAATCGACATATTTTGAAAATTTTCTCCAAAACGATCGAAATAGCGATTTTTTGAAGTTCTAGGAAAAGTTTGGATTACGTATGTAATTCGTTTTATTTAAAGTAAGTATTGCATGAGCACACCGAATACAATTCAATGCAATGTGATAACTGATAAGAAACGTTGTCTAAATTACATGGAAACACTTTAGCAATAGTTCCATGTAAATTTAGCGATAACCTTTGACTACAAAAAGATGATGTAAAGAGGATGCAATGTAGCATATTACGTTCGAAAGTATGTGTCGAGATAAGAAAAACCCGACCTCCGTTTTGCGATATTAGCTCCGGTTTCAGAGTAACGCTTATGCGAAGTTTGCTGGCAGAGATGGAAAAAACACTCTGTATGTGTATGCCTGGTCCAAAAAAAAAGTTGTCTCTCATCTGAAAAGTCCGACCAGTTCGGGAAGATATACCTCAAAAAAATAGATTTTGCGCAAAGAACACATATGAGTACCATATAAAATTCCGTGGCAAGCCCTATATCGAAATTTTCATGACAGTGTTTTCGGAAGCCATTTTAGATCGCAACATTTCGACCAATTCTATTATTCTAGCCAATTTTTGGTAGAAACTAATCATAAGGTTTCGTTTGAATCGTCAATATCTACAACTGTTACCAAGACATCAGAAAGAATGGCAATTTTTCTGTATTTTTTACATTGTTCAGTTTTGGATTTGTGTCGTGTAGCGAAAACCAGTAAAAACATTTTGGTACTTATGAGATTGCGTTTTGGATGAAATTTTGCGACAATTGATACAGACATAAAAGACAAATTTCTCACCAAAATGAGCAAGTTACGACCATGGGCTTCTTTTTGACAGCTAAGAGCAAATAATTTCTTCCTTGGCTGCTTTTGAACATCTAGTATGATCCCTTACAAACATTTTGAGTGTTTACATGACCAAAATCGATAGATATTCTTACATATTTCTAGCCTTATATTCGATTGGTTCGATTTCAACTCTGAAATTTGAAATGTTTAAAATAAGTAGAAAAACTGAAGAATATATTTCGGTATTTAATCATCTTATTGTTGCTAAACAGAGTTATTTTTGATAATATTATTATGTACTATAAATAGTTTGCAAAATAATCGGCTTGAATATTGTGACTAGTGTTTTGCTCATTGATAACGAATCCAACTATGAATTGACAAGGGTACGTTTGTCAATGCCTTAATTGTTATTTTCCGATTTTTATCATTAGAATACCAATCAATGTTAAGTTATTCAATACTCTCTTTTGTATATTGATTTGATTTAAGGCATTATGTACATATCTTTCATTCATCCCGTCATATAATTGTAAAAATTGGCAAAAATTTGAGCCAGAATGTTTTCTTCGATCAGAAGAAACCATACAAGAACGTAACCAATAGTCGTTGTTGATAGCAGTTGTTCAACAGCAGCGCTACATATCCAGTAGATTCAATGCTCTGCATCCAAGCGTCACATAAAATGATTTCAGTCATTTTGAGTGGTAAATCCACACACCGGAGCGTCATTCCATTTTAACCTCGTCCAGAGGATCTTCGTCTGATTTTATTATCTATTTGGGACATATAAGAATAAAAGTAATAAAACAGCCCAAGGTCAATTTGATTGTTGATTCGAAACATCAACTTTTATTGATGTTAAAGTAATTTCATTTTTAATGTGGAACTTGAACATTTTCATTTCTACGTTATTTGAACATAAATTCGATTGTATTTCTTCATTGGTACTTGGTAACGATAAGCTATAATGTGCAGATTGCGAATGCGAATCATCACTCGAATTGGAACTGCTTTCCTCTGTTGCATCGCTTACTTCATCTATTTCGACTGCCATTGAGGATTCGTTATCTCTATCTTCATCATCTACGCCATCATCATGACATCATAAGGTCATACCTATTTACAAACAATGAAATTATTCTTCGAGAAATTGGAGCTAAAGATTTAAAACTGTTTATTTTAGCTAATCAAGAGATTCATTATTTGAGGCAGTCTAGTTTTCTTACAGAATTGAAAGAATTATTATAATTACAAGTTCGGACTTGTAAAATTACCATTTACCCTGACTCGTATATGACATATAAGTCCCATTGGTCCCATTCAGAAAATGAGTTCGGGTTTTCTCCAGTAATGCTGTGCAGCTTTACCTGAAATGTTTCCATGGTTGATACGATTTTCAGTTCATTAGCAGTTTCATATTATTATTCAGTCTATTTGCTGATATTTAAGAGATTCGGAGAGAAAAATCAAGCAATCAACATCTATTTTTGACATAAGAAATATAAAAAATTTATTGAAAAAAAGTTTTGCCTACATATGCATCATATATTCTAAATAACAACAATTCTACAATGTTTTCAATAGGTTAAATACAAAACTTCCAATAAAATTGATTAAATGGTTAAAAAAAGGAATAAAAATGGGCAAAGTGGAAAAAATATTCTATCTATTGTGGCTATTGTGATATAATTTTCTCGAAATTATAATATTTATCCAATTGATCGTTGCAATTGTGCATAGAGAATGTTCCATGCATTAAATATTTGCCCCTTCCAATCAATTCCAAATCAATGGTTTCTTTGTGAAAATCGTCTAATTTCCGAAAATCGCCGCCCGATAATTGGATCATCCATGTTGTGTATGGACTCAAAAATGCCTCATTATCAGCAATTTTACGATGCACATCGTTCGGCCCAACCCATTGACCATTCACAAAGTGATGAACAATTTCAACGTTTCGATCTAATGGTATGCAGTAAATACGTTTGTTACAGCGATAGTTATTATTTCCAATCATTGTCATGTTAATGAGAAAACCATTCAATCGTCCATTAAAACGATTTTGTGCAGTTTCATTTTGCAATTTGAATCGAAGTTGGATTTCATTAAATTTGACCGCATTTAAATCAACGCCCTTCATTATATCAGCTGCAATAATGATCGATTCGCCTTTGAATAAATTTCGAATTTCGTTTCGAATTGTGTGGTGTTTCCATATATAAAATGGTGGTAGAAGCTCTCCATCAAATCCAATGTCACTAAACGTTACATTCTCATATTCATTGGACAGAATCTTTTTTTCTTTGATCGTACTCTGCAGCGATGTGATTTTTTCAATAGAATTTTCGATCAAAGATGCGGTGTCGTTCGTTTTCAAACTCAGTGGCAAGTCATAGTTTCGTACAAATAGATGAACGACTGGAAAGTAATGCTGTGCTACAGCACGCATGGCTAAATTGTATTTTTCCAACACCAGATTCGATTTGATAACGTGCTGTAAGCGAGTGATTGCGTCGAGAAATACGGGATCTTCAACACGGATTTCAATTGCATTCGGAGATGCAATATTCGCAATATACTGGGCCAATTGCTTACTTTCCACATACGATTCAATGTGATCGTAAACATCGATCAATGTGTTAATTCCCTCGTCAATTTTTGTAAAACACGATTGCAAATCCAATTCGATCGAAAATTGAAATTTCATGAGTTTTGCAAATTGTAATTTCAAATCGCGGAGAAAATTTTGTATTTCCCATTTTTGCATATCTAATTCGGTGCGCTGTTTACCGGTTAATTTGTCATATAATTCATTGACTTTTTTATCCATCAACTCAACCTGCAGCATTGTATTGTTGGAAATTTCGTTGTGCACTGCTTTCAATTTTTGTAAATTTTCTTTTGCTACTGAAATCGAATCGCTAACGACCTTCAATTTGTTTGCATCACTTTTATAACGGTTAAATACTTCAACCGCCATTTCACCAGCACTTGCCACTGTTTGCGCATGACCAAGGAAACGCACATATTTGTCAATTTTTCGTTGCATTTCCGGCTGCCGAGCTTCTAATCCGGCCTTCCTTTGTTCCATTACTGTTTTTTCTTCCAATAATAAGTCTTTCAATTCATTTTTTTTCTGATCGATTGTAGCTGTGAATCGTCGATTATAAGAACCGTCTTCCATATCCTTTATGAATTCCTTACATTCTTTCACTTTTTCTTTTATTTTTTCTTTTATTTTTACATAATCGCTTTTCGATGGCATTGCGGTTGATTGCATTCCCTCATTGTCATAGTCTTTGATTCTAGTGTCGATTTCGGCAATTTGTGCTTTGAATAATGCAGCTTTATTGTTAAGTTGGGCACTCAGTTGGGTGAGAGATGTTCGAATTACTGGTAATGGAGATATTACGCCTATCGATGGATCCCCTGTACCAATCACTAGACTTTCAATAGTCGACGCCGCAGAAGTTATTAGTCCACCGGCAATCGCCCCGTGTGGACCGAATACACTTAATAATGGACTAAAAATTTTAAATGGAGCCAACGTACTCCGAATTGCCATTGCTTTTTCCAAATCTCTTTTCTGTTTTTCGTATTTGATTATATCATCGGCTGCTGATTGTTCCTTCTGTATTGTTTCGTGTACCATTTGATCTATATGTTGATCGATTTCATTGAAAAGACCATCGATTGTCGGTTTGATTTGTTTTTCTATCAATTCATGTGCTGATCCCATTTTTTTATTTAATAAACTTT
This sequence comes from Sitodiplosis mosellana, assembly GCF_009176505.1. Classification (NCBI taxonomy): domain Eukaryota; kingdom Metazoa; phylum Arthropoda; class Insecta; order Diptera; family Cecidomyiidae; genus Sitodiplosis; species Sitodiplosis mosellana. Next base: position 5,626 of record NW_022601513.1, on the reverse strand, counting down.
CATACTGATTTCTATACTCAATAATGGCCACTTTTGATTCGATTTCTTTTAATTTTTCGATTGATTCTTTGACTGAACCAAGAAATTCGTCCAAATCGTAAACGGTATTATTCCCAATTCGATTTTTCATGCCGAAGATTTTACTTAATGCTGCTGTATATAAATAGCTCAATATTTTCTTTTCTTCCTTTTTGATCGGCCCATTTATTGCATGTTCGGAGATTCGATGCAAAAGCGATTCATAAAATGGTGCCAGCGAAATGTGATTTTCTAATTTGAAAAATTGATGCTCTAAACCGTCCAGTTCATCGATTAAACCAAGTATTTTGTATTCGTCTACTATCTGCGTATTTTTTGCAATTTTCTCTAAGAATGTGCTCAGTTTCCGTTCTCGAATATTTGTTGGTAGTTTTTCCCGGACATAGCTCTTGTATTTGTTTATGATTCGCCACAATTGTTTAAATTCAATTGTTATTTGTGGTTTTTGGCCTTTATCACTCAAACCATCCGTTCCATTTGTACTTGGGTTGGTGTAAGTATATTCAGAATATGATCTTTCTTCTTCTCTGTATGGATCATAAACACAGACCATATTGCGCCCATTGACTGCTATTTTGCCACCTATTCCACCTTTCCCTGCCGTTCCACTGTTAGCTAGATTATTTTATGAAATATAAAGAAATAATTTTTCTAATCACTTTTCCGAGGCATTTATCTCTGACAAATCATTGTGATTCATAAACAGGGCCGAAGTAAATATTTATTTAAATAAAAAATATTTAAATAAATATTTCGACGTTTTAAATATGATAATAAATAATATTTACGTAAATATTTTGGCGTTTTTGCCTCCATATATTCGACATGCAACGAAATCAATACAAATGTCTCTATTCTTCGAAAACACACATTTATACAAAATTTGCAAATTTTCATTGTTGTCAACTAGTCAGCGCTATTGTTATTGTTTAAACTTATCACTATCATCGACCAATGAAATTAATTTTAAATAAGTGAAATAAATGTCTGTATACACAGTAATATGTAAAAGTCTGTATACTATACAGCAAATTTATTTCTCATTTAAAATATTTATATTGGGGTTTTCGTTGTATGCAATTAGATGTTTTAATGTAATCGCGAGGGACTGTTTTTGATTGTGTCGCCAGTACTTTTCAAATCACAAAGATGTTTTGAGCGACAATCTTCTATCATTGTTGTGTGAAAACTTGAAAAAAAATGTTGCCAATGCTTGTAATCAATTGGAATAATGAAAGAGACACTTCCATAAATTCTTAGGAAGATCCAAGAATTGATTTTTTACTTTTCCGTACACAACGTGTCAAGGGAAAGTATAGGAATTGGTCCCGAAACCTTTTTTCGCAAAATTAGCTTAGATCATCATAAAAACTCATGAAACGCGTAGAAAACCACTTTTTGAGACACTTTTCCGTTCGTGTGCCGTCGTTGTCGTCGTTTTCGTTGTCGTTGTCGTTGTCGTTGTCGTTGTCGTAGCTGTTTGTAAACACGATAACTCAAAAAATAATTGAGATAATCCAAATCTGAAAGTCCCAAAAGTTTTGTATCCAATAAACTTAGTTTAAGTTCGAAGATGAGCCATTTTCGATTTGATGATGGGGTACTTGCCCCAAGAAAAACCTCAAAAAATTGACACTTTTGTATGGAAGGTACCTGTAAATCGACTCCGATTGGCTTCAAACTTTCTGGGCTTTCATTGTTTGAGAGAAAATGAGATTCTGAAAGTTTGAAACCAATCGGAATCGATTTACGGGTACCTCCCATACAAATTTTTTGAAATTTTGGCTAAAACTACCGATTTTTGGACAATTTTGTATGGGAGGTACCCGTTAATCGATTCTGATTGGCTTCAAACTTTCCGAGGTTTCATTTTTTGAAGAAAAAATAAGATTCTGAAAATTTCGTGTTGATCGCATGTGCAGAAGTTTGGTTTTTGGCCCTCAATTTTTTCCAAGAAAATTTCGACAAAAATTGAGGACAAAAAATCAAACTTCTGCAAATGCGATCAACATGAAACTTTCAGAATCTTATTTTTTCTCCAAAAATGAAACCTTAGAAAGTTTAAAGCCAATGAGAATTGGTTTACGGGTACCTTCCATACAAAATTGTCGAAGTTTTAGTTAAAGTGACCGATTTTTCACTTTATTTTTATTATTATATTTTCACTGCCTTTATTTCAAGAAAATTCAAAAAAATAACCAAAAGTACCTACAGACAACGCAGGCCAACGGTACGGAAAAGTTCGGGATTACCAATGTAATTCTTTTTATTTATGATAAAATTTGCAATGGTCTTTAATCATATTTTACCGCATTTTATAATGTGCAATTAGAGGAAAATGGGACTTTTTCAATGGTAGTGGAAATTAGATAGTGCAATCTCCATTATTTTTGAAAATTGAACGCGGATGTGTTACGCAGAAAATTGCAATTTCCTAAAAATAAGACCTCAAAATAGACATACTTCTACATAAAAATGTATTTTTCCAAAAAAAAATGCCTTACAAAATTAGTGATATCAGATGAAAAACCTCTAGACGAGGTTAAAATGGAGTGACGCTCCGTATGTGGATCTACCACTCAAAATGACTGATATCATTTTTAGTGACGCTTTAACGCTGTATTACCTCTAGATACAAAGTTCAGAAGTGTTTTTCGCATTCACTATTGTAAAAATTTATTCAAAATAAGGAAAAATATCGCGTCACTCCATTTTAACCTCTTCTTGAGGTTTTTCATCTGATATGGAATAAGCTGAGAACTGTTGTCAATTTTAAGTGGATATTTCTATGGAGACGGTTGGTCGATTCTCAAGTTCAAATGCATATCTTGAGCATGCACCTCGTATAAGAACCAAATTTTCTTGTGGCGCCATCTAGATGGCTTGCGTGGCGCAATGTATTTTAAATTGTTAGCTAAGTTATTTCAGCTTAGTACAGAACCATTTTTGCCAAAGATACAAAAGCATGCTCGAGGTATGTTCAAATGCATTTTCTGATGCAATGAGCTAGAGGCTTTCTAGCGTTACTTCATTCATACCAGATGTCCCATTAGGAAAAAAGTTCGAAATTACGTGTATATATGAGAGTTCGACTTTCAGCACTAGGGCGCTGTGATAGTGATTTGCGCATGTCACTGGAATTCGTTACAAATCTTCGACACCGTATAATGTGCACTAAAATGATTCGAATCATATGAGATTCGTGCGAATCATTTCAGTGATAAATGCCTCATTAACTTGAAATTCTACAGATAATGCTTTTTTCCCTATATACATTACCTGAACGATTGGAAATATTTACGCGAGATTTTACGTCTATTTCGAAAATTTTTATGATTCCGGAATATCCAGCAATTCCTGGTTTACCACCATTTCCACCATTTCCAGGTTGTGTACCAGTTTTTCCTTTCACCTCACTTTTCTTAAAGAAACCATAAAGACCACCGGGATGGTCTTTTCTTGTAAATTTGAAACCTTTGTCAGTCCACTGTTCTTCTTCGCATGTTGAGAAGGATGTAAAAAGGGAATGACAACCTTGCCATGGAGGTGGATCAGAGCCATTTACTCCATCTGTACCTATTGGTAACATTTGATGGTTAGTAAAATTAAATTATCTTGATACATATATGTATATACAACAAAAATTTGAATTTATATGCCATTGAAATGTGTTGCTTAGAATAAGAATGGGAATACAGAAGTGTTTGAACTGAATCGCAACAAGAAATTTGCTTCTTAAAAACGCAACATGAAAAATGGGAACTTTGAATGTGGTCAATTTGTGTGTCATATTTTTTGCAAAAACGATAAGAGATAACGAAATGTTAACTTGAACACAGTTTTGGGTTTGGTCAAGTCCTAAAACTTCACTGAACACACTAACTCATTATCTCTTATCATTTTCGCGAAAAACACAAAAACCACATTTTATTAAAAATTCCCATTTTCCATGGTGTGTTTCTAATGAAGCGACAATTCATGTTGCGTTTTTAAGAAACGAATTTCTTGTTGCGCATTTTCATTCTCACCAATACAAATATTCTATACATCAATATGAATTGAATTAAATGTGATTGATAATCAAATGATTCGAACCATTGCCACCATTTTGTCCAGCTCCACCGTCGGCCCCATTTGAATGAACGGACAACAAGTGTCCATTGTTGAATTCATCGCCAATGCCAAGAAAATGGCCGCCCGGTGTGCCATTATTACCAGCTTTACCGTGTTCTCCATTTCCAGGTCTATTATTTTGATCACCACTTTGAGCATCAGTCATATTTTCTCCTGGTTTTCCATCCAAGATAATTTTATGCTCGCGCAAAATTTGCCATACTGGTGATATGATGGAAAGTTTAACTTGTTCCCCCATTTTATTAATATCCGCATCGAAGATGATTGCGCTTAAAGCAAATATATCAATCGTTTTTGCATTCGACCAACACGAATGGTCGACAACATCACTAGCTCGTACCATATATCCTCGAACAATAAATTCACCATTTGGCGAACATTTCATATCTGGCGTTTCACCAGAAATATTGAGTAATCGTTTCAATGCGTTTAGTTCATTTGAATTTAATCCCAATCCTCTAATTTCGGAATATAAATAACTATTTATTGGTGTGAGAACTTGTTCCAAATCTGTATCGTCAATATTTTTTACATCATTTTCTTCGATCCGACATTGCGCTTGCATTTTTGATAAATCATCCTTTGGCAATGTTGTTCGGAATAATTCATTATGGAATTTTATCAAAAAATTATACCATTTTTGTGCGCTGGAAAGGCTTTCCTTCATTTTCCCAATTCTCTTTATACTATTTTCTGGCACAGTTTGTATGGTTTCGTTTCGAATTTTCAACAAAAAATCGAATGTTTGAATATGTGTCATGGTATCGTTTAAATTGTTTGGAGATACTCCAATTTCCAATTGATTCACGAATGAAATCAAATCAAACAAGCACTGTCGCTGATCGGTGGTGTTGATGGTGCTTAACACTCCATGGGCTAACAAGAATCTATCGTGTAAAACATCTAAATCAATAATATTCCTTTGATTACGAAATTGTTCAATATCTTCGCAAATCCTTTCAACATCAATTAGGAAATCATTTTCCAGAAGATTATCGATCATTTGATCAATGTGTGACCCATATTCCGAATTAATACGGCGTAAAACATTAGCTATTTCTTCAACATTTTGCAATGGCGAAATGACGAATGTTTTTTTGTTAGCTTTTGTTAGAAAATCTATATATTTGATATTATTTCTGGCATTATTCAATAGCTCCGACGATACACTAATTCTCAGAACATCAATTGCATTCAATAAACCATACACGAACGCTTTCAAGTCGTATGTTTTGATGTGGGTTAATAAATCGACTGCCGTTGATACTGTCTCGTTCAATGCCTCAACGTTTGGAATATTTGTTATTTTTTCCACGTAAAATTGCTGGATGGTATTCAATATGTTCGATATCGCTGGTCGTAGTTCATTGTTCAAAATTTCATCGAATAATTCATCGATATCATTTTTTAGCTCATCCGATATTGTGTAATCAAAATCATCCGACGTACTATT
>NW_022601512.1:0-8367 GCF_009176505.1 Sitodiplosis mosellana | reverse complement strand
TTGTGTCTAAGCGATTGAATAAATCTCGATGTACCTGTTCACTTTGCAAATCTAGGGCGGATGTGGCTTCATCCAACAAAAGAATCTTTGGATTTCTCACCAAGGCACGAGCGATGGCTATTCTTTGCTTCTGACCTCCGGAAAATTGCGCTGATTTACTGCCCACATTCGTTTCGTAGCCCTTCAAGAGGAAAGAAATTGGAATATGGAAGTATAAAGTTAATTATTGGACGGTTTCAAAAGTCATTTCGACCCATGAAATGTAGCAATTACGTACCAATGGCAATTGATTGATAAAATTATGGACGTTCGCTACTCGGGCAGCGGCGATTATCTCTTCCATCGAAACCTCTCGCGAATTATCTCCGTACGCAATATTCTCGGCGATTGTTTTATCGAAAAGCACAGGCTCTTGTGAGACAATGCTCAGTTTCGACCTCAAGTCTTTAAGTGAAATGTCACTGGATATTTCGTCCAGACCGATATGGATGCGACCGTGTTCGGGATCGTACAATCGCTGTAACAGCTGAATACAAGTGGATTTTCCACATCCAGACGGGCCAACCAAAGCTATCGTCTTTCCATCGATCACATTCAAGTTGAAGTCCTTGAGTATTTGCACATCGGGTCTGGTCGGATAACGAAAATCGATCTTTTTGTACTCAATGTCATTGCTTGTATCCGGTTTACGCCTCTTGTTGGCTATGTTCGGCGAAGAAATCATTGGAATACGATCGATTATTTGGAAAATACGATGAGCTCCCACGAATGCGGCCGTGAACGATGGAACAAAGACCAATGTTTGACTCATCACAATTGTGCCGTACAGCAGAGATTCTGTTACCCTAGGGAATACATACAATAAGAATTTAATGAGATAAGGATGTATGAGGCATTCTAAGAGGCATTTCGAAAAAAGGTACGTACTTGATGACATTTTTGAAGTGAATTTCCCCATCAGCGACCAAGAAACCGCCGTAGCATAGTGCAATGGCATAGCCAAAGAATGGAATCGATTGTGCTAACGAGTTCACTAAACCACGCCAGACAATTTTCTTTCGAATGATCAACGATACTTTTGTCATTTCGGTTACATATCGCTCAATCATATGCTTTTCTTGTCCTAGATAAAATGAAGAATTTTACTGGAAAAATCTCTCAAAATTGAAGGATTCAATCTCGTTTCTTACTCAAACTGGCAACTGTTCGAATATTTGTGATGGCTTCTGTCGCGATTTTTGTTCCAATTTCTGTTGATTGCTTCTCTACAATCGCCGTCTTGGACATATGCCTAAAAATTGAAATGTTTTTGGAATTTTCTCGAAACAATGGGGAAAAAGAGAGTGAATAGTAGGGTGGTCCAAACTGATTTATCATTGTAAGGTATATGCACCCAATAGCTTAAAATTAAATTGGGCTCAAAACTAGCTGATTCCCATTTACAGATAAAAAAAAGTTAAAATCTAGTGGTCGATAGTTCCAAGTGTATTTTTAACACCGAATTTGAACTCAGCGCCTCAAATTATCTTAAGATTGACATGCTGATGACAAAAACCGAATAATCTCAGAATTAAAATTTCTAGTAGTGTTCACGTATCGAAAAAAATCACCTTTTTCCACGTATTTTTCCACCAAAAGTAAATTTTTGTTCAAAGCAGCCATTTTTATGGTTTTTAAGGCCGCAGAATTCGAATCCACCCAGAAAGAAATGAGAAAGTTTCCAGTGGGAAAAATTTGCTGAACAAAGTTCTGCTCTATCGCATATGGGATACGAGTTATGGGATAAAAACCGAAAAAACGCAACAAAAAAATCCGTATAAATGTAAAGAAAAAAATCAATTTTTCCCATTGAAAATTTTGTCATTTCTTTTTGGGTGGATTCGAATTCCGCGGCCTTAAAAACCATAAAAATGGCTGTTTTGAACATAAATTTACTTTTGGTGGAAAAATACGTGGAAAAACGTGATTTTTATCGATACGTGAGCATTACTAGAAAATTTTAGATCCGAGATTATTCGATTTTTGTCATCAGCATATTCAATCTTAAGATAATTTGAGGCGCTGAGTTCAAATTTGGTGTTAAAAATACACTTGGAACCATGTATTTTTGCTATATGGCTGAATTTGTTGAAAAAAAACCATGTTTTTGTACTAAAAATTGTTTTGTACTAAACCATGTACCATGTTTTGTACTAAACCATGTTTTTGTACCATGTTTTGTACTTTGTTTAAAAGCAACATTAGCTAATTATTGACAATGATATGTCACCAGATTCGATTTGAATAACCTATGGGTTTTCCATCAATATATATGTTGAAAAATAGGTCAAAAACAGCCATTTTAAGTACGGCTCTATCGACCACTGAATTTTAACATTTTTTTTATCTGAAAAAGGGAATCAGCTAGTTTTGAGCCCAATTTAATTTTAAGCTATTGGGAGCATATACCTTACCATGATAAATCAGATTGGACCACCCTAGTGAATAGAGGCTTACTTTGCTTCAACAAATACTGTGATCAATGACAGGGGCACAAAAGCCAGACAAACAAACGATAATTTCATAGAGTAAATGAAAGCTAGAACTACTCCGATTATGAATGTGGAAAGTGACTGGAAAATGACACTAAGTGGGTAGCCGATGATCTTTTTGACAAAAGAAAATATTCAATTTTCATATTATTTTAAAACAATCGTCCATTTCGAATTGATATACTTACTCCTTGCAAATTGCCTGCATCACCAGTGAGTCGAGCCGAGAGTGCCGCAGATGAATGATTCTCGTCATCGTACCAACTGCATTCTTGTCGCATCAAGGCAGCAAACGTCATTGATCTATCCACAATTCATGGTATTAGAACTCTTTTTATTATCAAATTTATAATGTGGTATAGTTACCGAACCCGTGTTGCTAAATTTACACTGGCCTTCGAAAAGAAGAACGTCTGGAAGACTGCTGCAGTGAATGTGACCACACCAACCACCAAGAATATGATACAATTGATGATGGTTTGATCATATGCAGAGTCTGCGTCTTCCAATGACAATGCCTGTGAATGAAAACAGTTCCGTTCAATGAAGTGATCCTAGTTCAGAAGTAAATATTCAACCTACGCCATAGATTTCACCAAACAAAATGGCAAATCCGGGTAATGTAGCGCCAATGAAGCATGCACAAATCGTTGCCAAGAACATTATAAACCACTCTGGTTTTGTCAACCGCCAAATTCGTTTGAACACTTTCCAATATTGGATATTCTCACCAGATTTATCCACTTCTTTTTCCATGGAATCAACCGACAAGGTTCGGAAAAAGTCTGCTCCATCATTTTGATCGTTGAAAAATTGTTTACCGTTCACTTTTTGTTGATTTCCATAGTGTTCGTTCACTTTGATTTTGTTGTCAATGAAATCATCATCTTCATCCTCAAGTCTTCCTGCTGTTATCATTTCATAGTATCTCCCTTTCTGGGTCATCAATTGGCTGTGCGTTCCGTCTTCGATCACAAGTCCTTTGTCAATGAATAGAATGCGATCCGCATTTCGAATGGCCGACAGACGATGCGAGACAGTGATTGTGGTTCGACCCTTGGACGCTTTGTCCAGGGTTTCTTGAACGAACTTCTCCGATTGATAATCCAGAGCCGATGTGGCTTCATCCAATAGCAATATTTTCGGGTTTTGAATCATGGCACGTGCGATAGCGATCCTCTGCTTCTGCCCACCAGAGAGTTGTGAGCCTTTTTCTCCCACCAACGTATTATAGCCTTGCGGTAAATTGGCCACAAAATCGTGAGCGCCGGACATTTGAGCTGCGGCAACTACGTCTTTATCCGTTGCATCCGGATTACCATAGCGAATGTTCTCTCCAATCGTCGTCGAGAATAAGATCGGCTCCTGTCCGACGGTTGCGATGTTCGAACGCAGCATATTGATGTTCAGCGAGCGTATGTCACAGCCATCGATCATCACTTGACCATCGTCAGGATCGTAGAACCGTTGCAGCAGTTGCAAACATGTCGATTTTCCATTTCCAGAGTCTCCGACCAACGCTACCGATTGACCCGCCTTAATTTCCAAGTCCAATCCACGGAGAATCTATTCATGAAGAATCATATATGAATCTCTGAGTCTACATTTGATTCTCCGTATGTGATTTCAATTCTTATTTACCTGAACACCTGGTCGAGATGGATAACTGAAGAACACATTTTTAAAAACAATATTTCCCTGAACACCTAAGTTTAGAACTTTTCCTTCATTTGACATGGAATCGATTTTCGAATTACGATCAATTACTCGGAATATTGACGTAGCTGAACCGCATGCAGCAGCAAATGATTCTAGGAATGGAGATATTTTTGCGATATTGTCACATCCAACAATTAAACCGAAAAATGTCTACAAATTGAAATTAGGCGTTTTAATGAATTAGAATGTGATTTATAGACTAATGCTTCAAATTAGAGCCTCCAATTTCTTACGATCATTAGAACAGCTGGTGTGTACTCTTTGTCAACTTTATCACGATCATCCAAGACAAGTTGAACACCGTACCAAAAAGCGAGCGCATTGATTCCGAAAAATAAGAATCGCATGATACCATCCCCGAGCCCGGCAAGCAATCCCTTTACTTTCACTGCTTTTTTCGCATTTATCAGTCGTTTGTTGTATCGCTCGATCTCCACCTTCTCTCCGCCAAATGCAAATACTGTTCGAATGCCGCTCAGCACCTCTTCGGCGACATTTGCAGCCGCAGAGTAAGAGTTTAGTTCCTTGGTTGACAGCGACGCTTGAAACTGGAGTGAACAATAATTTGTAAATATCCTCAATGTCAATTTTACAATTTAATAAAATAGTTTCATGTAATTCACCTTTCCAATAATCACGTTCGTTATCATAGCTATTGGCATATACGATACCACAACCAAAGACAGTTTCCAGCCATAAATGAATGCCATGATAACACAAAACATGAAACTCATGATCAAATACAGGAAATGACTAACTTTTTCAGCGATTCCATCACGAATTTTTTCAATGTCTCTGCAAACAGAAATTGAATGTGCATGTGAAGTCGTCAAGTCTTGTTCTATTTTTAATTTGATCATTTTGATTTGGTCGTTATGTTCAATTACTCACTCGGTGATGCGAACGGCGAAATTGTTATTGCCACCGGCGACGTCATACCAACCAACCTCTTGTCGCATCAACGATTGAAAGAATTTAATGCGAATCCTAGTGATTTGTCGAAGCGCCGCATGATTGAAGCAATCAACACATACGATGCCAGCTACGAAGTGTAATAGTGACGCCAGTGACAATAGAATACCATAGGCAACGGAATCGTTTTTGATTTCTTGGCGATTTTCTTCCACTGATGCATTTGTTCTACAAATTGATGGAATGGTTTTATTAAGGAAATTTAAGAAATATTGATTAGATTTGCATACAACACTTTTCCGCCACCAAACAAAGGTAAGAATATTGTTGTTGAGCTTGTTCCAATCCCAAGTGTTCGATCGATCAACAATGTTGTGAATTCAGCATGAATGATGAGCCATATGGGCAATGCAATAGATTTGAATAAGTTAAAAATGATTCCGATGAGTATTAAGACGATATCCAATTTTGTGGCAAATCGAAACTGTAATTTAAATAGATGTGCATAGGTTTAATTTAAATGAAGAAATTGAAAGAAATGTAGAAACAAATTCAAAAATAAATTAAATACAAATTTTGATGTTAATCTCACCAAACTAAAGTAGCTCGTTGAGCCAGTGTCATCCAAATCATTTTGGTAGATTTTCTTCTCTGAAACTTGCATCTTTTTGGTTTTCTTAAGGAAACAATATTTTTACAATCCTTTGCAATACGCTTAAATAAAAAAATATATAAATGTAGTTAAAATTAGTCATAAACTTTTAGTTAAACTCTTCCAAAATGATCAATTGACTAGTTAGTCAGAAAAATTTCACTCGGCGTGCCTTTCTCTTTGATAATTCATGTTATTTATTGGCACATTCACACTGTACGATAGCAAAAAGAATTGAATGCTACGCAATTGCGTTCATTTTGTATGATAGGATGTTAATGTATATATTTTTCAGTGTTGGTATTTGAACGGCATATGTCAAAATTAATCATATCATCAATGATTGATACCCTCAAAACAATAAAACCTGAAAAATTATCCCGCTCAACTTCGTTACTAAATCGATTTTATATTATTCAAATATTCGAGTATATCATCAACTTTGTCAGCATCAATAATGAAACGAAAGTATCATCGACCAATATTGGCTTTGTTGTTCTTTGAAAACTAAAAACACAAATTATATCATAATTTCCCATTTGAGAATGTTTACGTTGACTTACGTTTCGTATAATCACTGCACTAAGTTCAGATTACAATGAAGTAGAAGAGATCAAAGTGTCCCATTGATTTTCACGTCATTTAATCGTAAAAGACATTTTTTTTGCTAATCAACGAGTATTGTTTATTACACAAATTTCACGAATATCTATGAGTTTAAAAAGAAATGTCATAAATTATCACCGATACCGACTTGGTGCCGTGCACAGTCCACACATTGATAAAAAAATCTTTTGTGAAACACGACGTAAAACCACAACGCTTTCTGTAGTATTCACAAATATTTTACTTTTCCGTACACACCGTGTCAAGGGAAAGTATAGGAATTGGTCCCGAAAACTTTTTTCGCAAAATTGGTTTAGATCATCATAAAAACTCATGAAACGCGTAGAAAACCACTTTTTGAGACACTTTTCCGTTCGTGTGCCGTCGTCGTCGTTGTCGTCGTTGGTGTTTGTTAACACGATAACTCAAAAAATAATTGAGATAATCAAAATCTGGAAATGCCAAAAGTTTTGTATCCGAAAAACTTAGTTCAAGTTCGAAGATGAGCCATTTTCGATTTGATCCTGGGGTACTTGCCCTAAGAAAAACCTCAAAAAATTGACACTTTTGTATGGGAGGTACCCGTAAATCGACTCTGATTGTCTTCAAACTTTCTGGGATTTCATTTTTTGGAGAAAAAATAAGATTCTGAAAAATTCATGTTGATCGCATTTGCAGAAGTTTGATTTTTTGTCCTCAATTTTTGTCGACATTTTCTTGGAAAAAATTGAGGGCCAAAAACCAAACTTCTGCAAATGCGATCAACTTGAAACTTTCAGAATCTTATTTTTTCTCCAAAAAATGAAACTTCAGAAAGTTTAAAGCCAATAAGAATCGGTTTACGGGTACCTCTCATACAAAATTGTCGAAGTTTTAGTTAAAGTGACCGATTTTTCACTTTATTTTCATTATTATATTTTCACTGCCTTTATTTCAAGAAAATTCACAAAAAATAACCAAAAGTACCTACGGACAACGCAGGCCAACGGTACGGAAAAGTTCGAGATTACCAATGTAATTCTTTTTATTTAATATATAAGTAAAGGTGTCAACGGACAGGCACCTTGTCCGTCCGTCCGTCCGTCCAGGGCTCTTGAAATTTTTTTTGTCCGTCCGTCCGTCCGTTCAGAGCCGCTAAACCGTCCGTTCAGCTCCGGTCGGACGGACGGACGGACAAGAAAATTTTTTGGGGGCTCTGAACGGACGGACGGACGGACAAGAAAATTTCTGAAGGTCCTGAACGGACGGACGGACGGACAACTAAATTAACAGGGTTCTGAACGGACGGACGGACGGTCAACTAAATTCAGAAGGTTCTGAACGGACGGACGGACGGACGGGCTAAAAAGACGGACAGTCCGTCCGTTTGACACCTTTATACATAAGCGGTGAAATTATTCATTCTAAGGTGATCAATAAAGTTAGCAAAATACTCAAATGTTGTTCTATCGAATGTTGTAACATCTCATAAAACAAAAGCAACCAAATAAAAACCACTAGTAGATTAATTCAAAGAAGATGTTATTATGCCGATGAAAGTTTATTCAAGATAATACCATTATTTGACAATTTCACTGTGAATTCTTCGGGAATTTGTGCAATCATTTCTGTGCATTGTATAATCGAGTGTAAATGCCACCCAATGCCAAAAGTTCGTTGTGAGTTCCGTACTCAACGATGTTGCCACCGCGTAGAACACAAATCGCATCGGCGTTTTGAACGGTGCTCAAGCGATGAGCGATCACCAAACATGTACGACCTGATCGGGCCGAGTCGATGGCTTGTTGAACCACCTACCGAAGATGAAAATTGACGATTTTAAGTTGTGTCTAAGCGATTGAATAAATCTCGATGTACCTGTTCACTTTGCAAATCTAGGGCGGATGTGGCTTCATCCAACAAAAGAATCTTTGGATTTCTCACCAAGGCACGAGCGATGGCTATTCT
>NW_022601511.1:0-13727 GCF_009176505.1 Sitodiplosis mosellana | reverse complement strand
ATAAAATCATAAATTACCGCTTGAAGCATACACAATTTTTCCATTCAACAAATGAATGCATTCAACAAAAAAACAAAACTAATCACATTGAAAGCGATTTTCGTATTTGACACTTCCAACTGTCTAGTTCGGACGAAACAAGAAAGAAAATGAGCTACGAAGAAGAAGATATTTTCATGTCGATTTATCTTGAATATTTCAATGAAGTTGAAAAGAAAGAAACGGATAGAAGTTTGTCGCCAAGAAATGTGCAACAGAAACTTGTTGAAGTATGGACAACAATGCAGAAAAAACACATTGAAAAATCAGGAGTGAGTCTATATTGATTCTTTGATTCTTGTTCTTTTGAATATAAATTCGCAACCTTAAACATTTTTTAGATCATTCGATCAATTTCCACACTTAAAAATAAACTAAAAAATATAAAGACCATTGCCCGCAAACGTAGTCAATCGGCACGGAAAGCTATTACTGCAACTGGTGGCGGTCAATTAACAAAAGCTGAAGAAAGGATCATAAATTCCCCATTGTATCTAGATGTAGCATCGAAGCTATCCATTTCGGCATCAGGAAATGACTCACGCTTTGATAGTGACTCCGCAGCTACCGTCACTCCGCAGCCGCCGACAGCTCGCTAAATAGGAGCCCTTGCACGATCGACAGAACAGGTCGCCGATGAATCTGAAACCTCGCCAATATCATTGACCAACACTTTTCATTCAGATTCATCACTACATTTGACACAGAATTTATCAACCAATGATGACAATACTCGCATGTCTATGGATTCAAACATTTCGGTTGAGTATTCGGAAACCATTGTGCAATCTCAATCTGATGGTTTGAATAACTTACTTTCCAATCAATTGGACTTTGGATCAAGAACCAGCATTCATGATCTACCAGGCACTAGTGGTTTGTCAAACACGCGCTCAAAATCGGTCACATCAGTCAGTACACAATCATCTGCATTAAATCCACCAACTGCAACAGCAACTGGAGCAGAAATGCTCAAAACAGCGACATACACAAAGAAAATAAACATTCGGGATCTTCAAACTCAGAATGCTCTGAAACTCTCCGAGCACTTGACCGACCAGAAGCAAAACATTGCTTTGCATCAACAGTACTTACAATTGCAAGTGCAACGATCACAAATTGCACTTGAGAAGGAGCAATTACAATTTAAGATGGCCGAAATCGAACTAAAAAAGCTAGAAGAGCTGTCAAAGATTGAAACCGAAAAGCAGAGAGCTCTAGAGCTTGCCAAAATAGCTATTGAAGCTGAGCATAAGAAACATGGATTATAATATTTGCAATTTGCCGACGTTTTTATTGTTTTTCACATTTCAAATGTATTTCAAAGACAAACCGAGTTTTGAATAAAAATAAATGCGACATTTCCAAATCACCAATTGAAATAGTTGTTAATCAAGAAATCTTCAATGCGCAATAATCGATTTGGTGGTTCATTTTGTTGAGCTTCAATCAATTCCCTGCTTATATTTACTTGTATAGTGGATAATATCAAAATGTGGTAAACGCCGGAGGAGAGCTTCTTATTTTTCTTCATTATTGTCACATAGTTTTCCTGAACTTCAATCACTCTGAATGGACCTTCATAAACATTATCAAATTTATTCGATTTATTGAAATTTTTCATCAAAATCAAGTCTCCAACGTGTACATCGATTGGATTTGTGTTTCGATCATAATTTCTTTTGTTCGTTTTTTTCCGCTTCGTCAATTTTTCCTTCGCCATTTCTATGGCCTGTTTGATTTTTGCTCGGACTTCTCCGGCTAAATCATCATAATTGAACGGTCCACGGTATCTCGAAATCGAAGTTGGTATTTGAATAGTGAATCCATGCGCCAGCTCATGTGGCGTGAATCCCGTTGTCGAGTGTACGGTGTTATTGTAAACAAAGGTCCCATATTTCAATTGTTTGTCCCAGAGTACATCGTTTTCTTCGGAATACGCCCTCAGATACGCATTTAAAGTACGATGTTGTCTCTCAACTATGTTCGAAGATGGATGATACGGCGTGCTGAAGGTTCTTTTTATTGATAAAAGTGAATTCACCTTCTTCAAAACTTTAGCATGAAAACCCTTCGCGTTATCTGACGATAATATTGATGGAAAATTGTATCGTAGTATAACATGTTCCAATAGGCATTCTGCCGTTACTTGTGCCGTACAATCTTTAGTTGGTATTGCCACTAGAAATTTTGTGAGGTCACACGTGGCAGTGAAAATGTACTTATTACCCCCCTCTGTTTCTGGTAATGGGCCAACAAAGTCCATGTATGTATGATCGAATAATGAATTTCCAGTTGATGTTATTTGCATCGGTGTTCGCGTTTTTGTCGATGTTTTTGTTTTTTCGCATATTTCGCATGCTGAGACGTAGTCTTTTATGTCCTGTAACATATTCGGCCAAGTATAAAATTGCTTCATTGTTTTATACATTCTTTCGCTTCCAACATGGCCGCCGATTGAAGAGTTATGATATTGCTTCAAAATTTCCTTCCTATCAGCTTCATCCTCGACCGTTATTACACTAAGATTGAAAATTGTTACTGAGAATTCTATTTTGTCGAAATATTCCTCTAAAACTGTCCTGAATATCATTTTCTCTTTTAGTGTTCTTAGTTCTACATTGATTGCGATTCGTTCACATTGCGTTGTATGTGTCACTGTTCTGATGAATTTAAAACATACTCTTAGTTTTTCTATCAAAGCTTTTTCATTTCCGGAAATATTGAGTTTTTTTAAAGAAAAAACGTTCGTCGACTTCTTGCCATTGCAGTTTTAACGTTAAATCCTCGAATTTTCCCGTTATCCGCTTGAACATTTCGCTTTCAGCAGAGCTCACCAAATAGAAACATGCGTCAAAATCTGCAGTCGAAAAGGTTATTCCATTTTCAAAATTGATATTGGCAACATTCACAGTACTTCCCATATCTTCTTGTTCCATTACTGCCAGCATTGATTTCAAATTGTTTTCTTCCAGAATCTCATCTATGGATTTTGCCTCTTCCAGTGAAATCCTGGATAACGCATCGGCTACTACGTTCTGTCTACCTGGTTTATGTATCACTTTGAAATTGTAGCTCATTAATTTCAATCTTTGTCTAAAAAGTCTCGAATTTACATCCTGAATGGAAAAAAGGAAACATAATGGTTTATGATCAGTTACGACGATGAAATATCGTCCGTAAATCCAATGATTGAATTCTTTAATCGATTCCACGATGGCTAAAAGTTCGCGCTCGATTACACTGAATCTTCTTTGTGTGTCTGTTAGCGTTTTGCTGAAAAAACTAACTGGTCGATCATCAGGTGGATCACCCTGGGAAATGACACCTGAGATCGAAACGTCGCTCGCGTCCGTTGTTACGTAGAATAGTTTTTGAAAATCCGGAAATTTTAGCGTCACATCGCTTGCCAGAATGTGTTTCAATTTCTCAAACGCTTCATTGCAGTTTGGCGTCCAGATAATTTTCATACCCTTCTTCGTAAGCATTGTTATCGGTTTTGCTATTTGGGCATAATCCTGAACGTATTTTCGGTAATAACCACACATCCCCAAGAAGCTCTGTATTGCCTTCAGTGTCTTTGGAATTGGGTAATTTACTATTGCTGCAACATTTCTCGGATTCGGTGACATTCCATGCTCCGAAACAATGTGACCTAAATATTCAAACTTCCTAACGTAAAACTTACACTTCGATATTTTCAACTGGATCGAAAATTTCCTCAACCTTTCGAAGACCTCTCTCAAAAGTTTATCATGTTCCTCCTGCGTTGGTGCGTATACCAGTACATCATCCAAATAGACATAAATTCCATGTCCAATTAGGTCACTCAAAATAATGTTGATTGTGTATTGCCAGGTCTGAGCTGATGTTCCCAGTCCCATCGGCATTCTACACCATCTGTATTGATATTTTCCAGCTGTGAAGGCGGTTAAATCTCTTGAATTCACGTCCATAACGATTTGGTAATACGCGCCCTTAATATCCAATGTAGTGAAAATTTTTGCTCCATGCAAACTGTTCAGAATGTCGTCAATTAGAGGGATAGGAAAATGATTGATTTCAGTAACTGCGTTCAGCTTTTTGTAATCACACACTAATCTTTGTTCGATTGCGTCGCTGTCTTCTCGCTTTTTGGGTACTAAAAAGCATGGGGAATTATATGGACTTTGGCATTTTTCAATTATGCCCTGTCTCTCTAAATCTGCAATCATTTTATCCAATGTTTCCCTCATTTTTAGCGGAATTCTAAACTGTTTCACCTTAATTGGGCTTGTTCCCGGCAACAATTTGATTTTATGTTGTGTGACATTCGTGGAACTTAAGGTATCACCGTCGATGTAAAATTGAAATTGATACTCGTTGCATAACTGAGCCACCATCTGTTTTTCTTGAACTGTGCAATGCTTCAAATTTAGTTTTATAAAAATGTTTCTCGCTCTTTTGCTGGTAAACAATTCTGGACAAAAATCTCTTGCGGAAAAATCATTCGTTTCATTCATAACATTCATTCGATCAGCACTCCTAAAAGTATGTAGCCTATAAGCTACGTGGAAAACCTTCTTCGGGATTACTAGCCCTCCGGTTCCATAGAAGACATTATTGTCTTCGAGAATTTGATAAATTCTCATTTCTCTTTCGCATTCATCAAAACATTCCAATTTCTCACTTTCATTTACATTCATACATTCATTCATCTGATTCATATTAATACTAGATATTTCGGCGCCGATATTGTTAATGTAATTTACGGGTTCTTCTTCCATGACCCTTACATTATATAGAGGCTGATTAGTCGCATTTTCGACCTTACTTTTATTCTCACACTCTTTTTTATCCGTTAAAACTTCAGAATGAGGCTTTTTTATTCGCAATATCAATCATCGCTCGGTATTGATATAAAAAGTCAAATCCAAGGTAGCCGTCTGCACTGCCCGCGTATTTCTCATCAACCAGGTGAAGAGCAATGCCCATTGAATTGTCCCCGAAATTGGCAACACCGTGTGCAATGCCCTCCGTAAGGATTTTGTTGTCCGTGCCCGTAACACCATACAGATTGATACGATGATTTTGAATAAATGTGTTCATTTTAATTAACCTAACTGAAATTATTGTTAGGGATGCACCCGTGTCTATTAATAACTTAACTGCTCTAAGTAAAGCTTATGTTCAAAATGGCGAATGCTGCTCCACCTTCTATAATAATGTTTTGAATTATCGGAGTAGCCGACTTGATCGAACAAATTTGTAACGCCTGTAGGCCCGATAATACTGATTCATTGTTCTTTTCTCTTCGGAAATGTGCGTTCAAAATTTCAGTATTTTCTTCACGACGGTAGGATGAGCTATGTTGGGCGTCACAACCCATCCGAACTAGTTTTCCGCAGAATTGTTGTTACCCCGAAAATTGTTTGCAACATTTGGCATTTGTGGAAATTGCGCGTTGTTCAATGCGTATGCACCCATTTGGTGTTGATTATTTCCATTATTTTGCTGTGGATTTTGATCATGATAGAAATTTTGTGGATAATTATTCGATTGTTGGCTAAAATTATTTTGATTTTGGCCATTTTGATTTTGACCATTTTGACGATTGTTGTTGTTGTTGTATCCGCCGTCATTATTGTTGTAATTATTCCGGCCATTTCCATTGCGATTACCATTTCCGCCGTTGTTGTTGTTGTTGTTGTTGTTGTTGTTGTTTCGTCGATTGTTATTTCCATTGTTGCGGTTATTATTGCCATTTCGATTATTGTTTTGACCATTTTGATTTTGATTGTTACGGTTTTGTCCATTGTTATTTTGATTATTTTGCGAATTCACTCCTATTGCGCCCAAAATATTTACTATTCGAGCGATATCGTCGCCCCCTTCTGGCTTTTTTCTGCAATTATCAAAAATATGGCCGGTTTTTTTACAAAGCCTACAATACATGTCTTCTGCCTTGATTTGTGAGCTGTCCGCGACTTCAGATTCGATTTCCATCGCTTCACGTATTGCTTCGTTGATGTCTCGCGTCGCTCTGTTCATGATGATATTTTTTATCTTTGAATCTGATATGCCCTTTTTGAATGATTTCGCAGCTCCCTTCGAAATTTCCAATCGCATTTCATCATTGATGTACAATGCGCTTCTGTCCTGCACCAACTTTCTAGCACGTTCACCGTACTCGTGGATGGATTCGTTCTTCTTCTGTTTTAGATTATCAATTTGCGAACGCAAAAGATCCGTATTCTTTTTTTAAGAAATGGTATTTCGTTGCAACTTTTTCAGAGATTTCATTCCAATCGCGATCGCATTCAGTGATGATACCCAGAACCTCGGTATTTGATTTTCTTTTCAATTCGTCGAAAAACATCTGTTCTTCCTCAGCAGTTCTTATTTTGCTTTGGGCTATCGTCGCTGTGGTTAAAAACTTCTGGAGATTATCAAATGATTCTCCGTTGAAAGTTACAATTTTATCCAAATTTCTTTCAAATTTTTCCAAATTTCTATGATGCCGTTGACTGTCCATCATCTGTGTAAATGCGTCAGCGATTACCACGTTATCGCGCTGTAATGGTGCTTGTATTGGTGCATGCACTTCGCGATTCATCGGTTGCTGATCCTCGTCCTCGTTCAATTCGCGTTGATGATAAAATGGATTCTGCCTCATTTGGTGATCGTTTCCTTGAAAAATATGCTCATTCTCGATATTTTCATTTCGGTGGTTAACATAGCGTGCGATTGCGTTTATCTCCACTTGCATTTTATCCAGGCATATTTGAATAAATCCATTGACGCTGTGAATACTTTTTTAAATTGTTCGCCCAATTGTCCGAGTTGATTCAAATTCACGGCTTGCTGCTGATCGCTGCTCTTATTTTGTTCCAAAATCTCCGAAATTGCTTGTAAATTCTCTCGAAAAAGATCCATTTTTGACTTTCCACCTTCGGCCATTTTTATGATTAAATGTGTAATGCGTCCGAAAAATAATTGAAAAGTGTACAAAAATCGATTTGAATACCAATTCAAAGCGTTTTACTAATGGACGGCCTGAATAATTTGCTCTCAAAATGTTTGCTTCAACAACGAGACGAAAACAAAATAAATGTGTAAAAACTCAATCAGCTGTGTAAAAATGCCGCGCAGACAAATTGTGACTCAGAAATGCTCAATATGTGTCCATAAAAATCTCAAAACCAACCATACATTTCATTCAAATACTGAAGCTGAGAACTTGCCTCGTCATCGTTCATAAGTATCGTTTTCAATTCATTAAATGAGTTGTCGCAATTCCATACGAATTCGCTTTTATTTTGCACCAGGTTTCGTAACGGACGACTTATGTTAATGTAATTCCCGATTCTGTTTCTATAGAAATCAGCAAACGATAGAAATTTCTTTAAAGTGACCCGATTCCATTCTCCACTTTCCGTAAACAAATTTCGTTGAATCCATCAATCAAAACTATTTGTCTTTGTGAGTGTTCAAATTCAAATTAAAACTTAAAACATTACTCAATGTTATTGCTGATCTGCTCAATGTTTTGGTTTTACTAAAAAAAAATCATTACCGTACTGGTTCGCGAGGAAAAAACTTCAGAGAGTAGAGAAGAAAAAATGAACAGAAATTTTTTTTGCATCGGATTCTTTTTACATTGTGCTAACTAAGGTGCTCTATATATATACGCCAATGATCTCACTTGCTGATGCTCTCACGGCTTTTTACTCTGCTTAGCTGTCCCACGGTCGCTGCTGCGGTGTCGAACTACTTCTCGGTAAACGCTTCTCTGTGTACCTCACTCGTATGGTGCTGATTATTCCGTCTCTTCGTATAAATTATTTGCGTGCGTGCAGTTTTGCCTTTGTTGCTCCTATGTGTTTTTCTGTTATAATTGGATGCACCAAATACACGCAATTTTCTGATTTTTTTTTTGAATTATTTCGTCTTTTTCTGCTTCACTCTCTTCCCCGTGTGCACGTCACCGTTTTTTTTTTATTGTCACCACTATTCTTCGAACTATTGCGATACATTCAATTTCTCTTTTGATTTGAATGTTTGTATCACTAAATCGTTTCAGGTTTGTAAGTGAATGCCCTAGCTATACGTTGGAGTTTCGCCCATAAACTGTTGAAGCGATTAAACTTTTTGTTATTCTCCATACACTAAATCTACTGGACATATGTTCACTTTCACTGTATGAATTAGCTTTCCCTTGTTTTTTCACCTAATTCTGGACCATATTTCGACGACCATAGATCGATTATCAAATTATGTGAATATTTCAACTGCTTTAGAACGATTATCAAAACTTTGAAAACTTGGACTGCCTTTTTATTATAGTGTGCAATATCAAAATGTGGTAAACGCCGGAGGAGAGTTCTATTTCAATGTGCTTTATTGAGTCGAGTTCGAATGAGACTGAGTGGATGCGCATGGCATTGCGACTAATTAGGCTAATGCCGCAATTAGTCGCAATGTGAGCGCATGTATAGTCGGAGAGTACATGCATATGTGTATGATAAATACATAGGTGCATGCGCTCTCCGGCTATAAACAGGTCTGAATAATACAGACTCTTTTATATGGAATTTGACGTTTGGTAGAATATTCTGAAGCACTAACGCCATCTATCCACTGCCGAGAAATCTCATGTGTATAAATGAGTCTTCGAAATTGCATATGAATTTGGTTTTTATGGAAATAAAATTTTATAATTTAACGGTAAATAATGTGACATCAATAGAATAATAAAAATCAACACTTCATCTGAAATTTGTTTTGTTTTTATAAATAAGTGCTGAAAAAAATTAAATAGCTTATAGCAAAGCCAAACGCACTCCCTCACGAGCCAACTTCATGATGCTCTAGTGAAATCTGTCATCAGTCAGTATGCATGTGTCGCGAGTTTTGTTTACAAAGTTACAAACAACGAAACAATCAAACAATGATCAAATACCGGCAAGCAGGTAAAATGGTAAGATGTTTATATTTTTGATCATTTCGTTTCATTTATTATTGAAGTGTGATATAGTATTCACAGTGTAATATATGCGGACGCAAAATAAAATCAAAAGAAGCGAATCTGCGTAGACACAAACTTCTCCACGGACCTACAGTTTTGAGGATGAAATGTCTCATTTGTACGCAAACATTTTCTACTGAAAATAATTTTTTCACACATTGCCAACGATTGCATTCGGACGAGTACCTATCAGTTGGTATTTGGGTGAAAGAAAAAGCGAAAGGTAACACTATTCCATTATTATGACGGACCTATTGTTTGAAAGAGTTCTAGCCTTAAAATGACAATTTTTGTACGTTTGTACTTTGTTACAGAGCTTCGTCCAGTATATGGGTCAAATTCTTACAATATGTCGTGTAAGTAATTTTTGAAATTAATCAAATTAATTATTTTGACCTCATTTTACATGATCTTATTTCAGCGCAAAATGAGCCAAAAACGAACGCAGCAAAGCCAAAAATATTGAATGGCATGAATTTGCTTGAATTGGAGCAGTTTCTGTCAAGTGGTGAAAAAAACTGAATTGTATAAAAATTGTAAAATTGATTCAACAATTGTACGATAGAATATTTAAAATTGTAAAATGAAATAAAATAGGATCTTCATCTTTCTTTTTCAATCTCATGTTTTCTATTTATCCTTCTATACTTTAACAATTCAATATTTTTAATAATAGACTGCTTTTTGGTTTCAAGCGATCTTCAAATATGCACTTGCCGAACCAGCAGTTGCTGAACCGTATGTGGTTCGGTAAAAGTCAGTTCAGCAACTGCTGATTCCTCAAGTGAGTTTGGCAAAAGCGGTCTTATTCATATGTATAGACCAGAACATCAAGAAAATGTTCGAATTCAAAGACATGTCATGAATGATCAAAATTTCAAAGTTTATTTATTTAAAAGTAAATATTCATTTTATAAAATATTTTTGAGTTTAATTGAATTTTTGATTTGACATTTGTTGTCTGTTGTTTTTTTTTTTGAAAATCGCCGCTTCAATTTTGAACAGTTTTTGTCAAATTTGCAGCACCAGTAATAGATCGGCACTTATTCGCTGTCTGAGTAATGCAGAGTTAGTTCTTCAAAAATGGTTGACAATGATGGCTCACGTGGCGATGATGGCTCACGTGGCGATGATGGCCCAGCTTGTGGCGATGATGGCCCACGTGGCGATGATGGCCCAGCTTGTGGTCGAGCTTGTGGCGCACCATCCAAGTTTGGTCGTAAACCGACAAACAATAATGTTTGTCGCTTACGACCTCGGGCACCAAACGGAATGCGTTTTGGTCGCGGCGTTGACAATAACGGCGGTGCATCCACAGTGGCGCGACGTTGAACCATTTTTGACGGTTGCACTGCACTGGTGCTTTGGATAGGCATGCCTTGGGTCTGGCGGCGTTCCACGATCTTTGAGGGCTTACATAAAATTGCCTTATCCAAAGCAATGTTGCGCACGATCACAACTTTTGGTTTGAGGCAAACATTGCTGGAGATCACGTGCCGTATGAAACGAGTTTGCACTGCAAAAACAAAATTTTCATGAATGTGTCGATTTGTAATCGAAAAGAACTTTACTCCGTAATAATAGAAAAAAGAACACTTACCGCGATGATTGTTGTTGACCGTGGGATTTGATGCCGGGTCAATATTCCGTTGCAGGAAATTGATTATGAGCTGCGGAAATTGAATTCTGGCTTCAGCACTTGAAACGAACTTTTGCGCGTCGTTTTCAAACTTGCACCAATATTGGATTGATCCACCGACGTCGGTACAACCTTGAAGAACGAAAAATATAGAGTTAAGTTGATTTCATTGTGCAAAATTGTGCAACGATAATATCAAATGAAAGACACATTGAATGAAAAATGCGGTGCACATGATTAGATACATAAAGAAAAAGAAATTAAATGTTACCTAAGATTTCTACTGGTTGTCCCTCAATTTCCGCGGAAACCAATTCGATGCTCGATGCAACCACATTGCTTGGATCGTTGATGAAAACAATGCGGCTTTCCAAGTACTTGACCAATGCAACCGGCGATTTTTCTGCCACTTTTTCTGATGTAAACATCACAAATGGCGTGATGGAATTTTTGATCTTTCCAGCATAAATAACACCATTTGGTCTTACAGCCAAACCTAAATCGATAAAAGAAATTTTTTTTGAATGCGCATGCAAGCGATGCCAGAGAGATGATTGCTACCGCATTACTTACCAATTAATTCAGTCAATTGCGTTAATTCAAAATCATTGATCAATTCGTCGCAATCACATTGATCAGAATTGACCCATGTGGTTTCGTCGTAGTCCAACCATTTCAAGAGATATTGGACCTAATGCAAGAAAAAATATGATGAACGGATGAACAAAATTTGTTATACAAAAAGTAGCTCACTGTTTATTTTCGATTGCTTTTGGTGAAAAAAAAAACAGATTTCAACTTTGAGTTTCGAAATTGACGTCACTAACAAACAACACGAAAAATCAAACGCGAATTGATGGAAAGACGATACAGAATGTTATGAGATTTCACAAAGTGATTTCCCTTTTTTCACGTCGAGAAACACAAATGCATTTTCAATTCGATTTCAAATTTGAAATGCGAGTTGACGGAATAAAAAAAAATGTTCGTCGATGAAAAAGTGTTGCGTATTAGGGAGTTGTTTTCATCTTTGCGCCTAGCAGCGCATTTCAGCTGTACCGTTGTACGCATAAAACTATATTCGATAAATTCTACTTTTCAACGAGTCCACGTCAAATGATTCGGAAATATTGGTGATGAAATGTGAATATAGATGAAAAATAGCAGACGGGGCTTAGGAATGATGGAATGATATTTTAACGATGGTAGGCACCGAATGAAGTGTACATTTTTATCGGATCAGATATATTTTCTTTGATGCGGTTTGAGTGTGGAATATTGTCGACAAATTGCTGAATTCTTATTACTTAGCTGGCGAAATGTATATACAAAAAGGAACCGTAACCAAAAAAAACGTGGTCTTACCTTTCCAAAGCGAATGCGCTTAGCCAACACAGCCTCGACATCAAATTCGTTGTCGCTCATGATGAATTTTAGTTGTACTTTTTATTCAAATGATCAAATTAAAAAAAATATTCTACGATTATCAAAATAAATTTAGATGATTTTTTGTTAAATTCGAAACCAAATGGCTGATAGAAATTGTGTTTGCGTTTTTAATGCGCCGATACGCTCGTAAAAATGTAGCTGACCGGCTGACCGTTTGAAACTCTGTAAATGAAATGATGAAATACTCACTCTCTCACACATAAACACAAAGCTGTCTGCTGCACGAACGAACATTTGAACATCAATGCTTTACGAAATAGCGACATCTGTTACCATATTTTTTTCTATTTTGATTTCATTTAATTTTATATTGTCAGAACTATTTTCGAAAATAAAATCATAAAATAAAATTTAAACATGCATTTTAGAATTTTATGATTTTTTTCTGAAAAAAGTATAAAAATAAATGTTTTACATAAATCTATAACATTTTTTGTATATGTATGACACCTATCGGATTATTGTCACATAACCAAAACACGTCTCCTTCACGTACTCAAACTTGCTATGGTTACTGGGTTACTGTGTTTCAACGTTCTGATTTCAAAATTGCACATTACGACATTACAAACCATCTTATTAGCTTTTGGAATTTTTTGAAAATGAGTACCAGAAAAATAAAAGCATATTGCCAAATTATTTCATGTGAAAATAATAGAGGAACCTATGATTTGAATCAGCTTATGTTTCGGTAAGTATACGTTGATCGGTTGATGAAAAATATTCGTACTAGCGTCAATAAATCAATTTTTTCTCTACAGTGCTCCATCGCATGACCGTGAATTACATGAAAAATGGGTTTTATCAATTGAAAAGCATCAAAAGTTTGATAACCGAAGCAACTCCAATGTTTGCATAAAGCATTTTCAAGAAATCGATTTGGAAACTCGTGGTAGTAAGACCTATCTGAAAAAGGATGCAGTTCCTACCATTTTCACTGAAATAGTCGAGAGCCACATCGAACCTGATTGCAATTCTCCTCAATGCATCGATTGCACGAGTTCTCAATCGAAATTATGTCAAATACAAAAGGACCTTGAGGCTCTGAAAATCAGTGACGACATCCAAATTCAAAAACAGACGATAAAGATTGAATATCTGCAAAAATTAATCAAAGAAAAAAACGCTGCTTTAGCAATAAATGCAAAGGAACTATCTAAAGAACGAGCCAAAAATCTGGACTTGGAGGCAAAGGTATTAGAGCTCAAGAAGAAAATTGTTGAAAAGCACTTCAACGGTGACGAAATTGAGTACAATAAGGTTAGGTTCTCTTGCTTCCACTTCTTATTTTGTTTCTTCTTTTACTGAGATGATTCTTATGAATAAAATTATGCCGAACTACCCATTAGGCAATGGACGAACCAGTTCTGAACTGAGACTTACCGAACCAGCAGTTGCCAACTACTGGTTCGGATGCTGTTGATTTGGCGGCTAGCAAAGTTTGAAGATCGTATCTTTCTGAACTCCATGTACTCTTATTTAATTCCAGAATGCTGAGGCTGAAGACATCATAAGTTGCTTATGTCGGGGCATCAAATCGAGAGAATCTTATTCACCGATCGTCAGGAAATTTTGCATGTCAATCTTTAATAT
>NW_022601510.1:0-1578 GCF_009176505.1 Sitodiplosis mosellana | reverse complement strand
CGCATGTTTTGCACGTATTGAATTTAGCTTTGCATTCACCGTCATGCTTTTGAATGCAAATAACACACACTTTTTCGGATTTTGCCCATTCACTTCGTTCTTTCACTGATTTATTTTTAAATTCAAAACATTTGTAGACAGAATGAGGCTTATCACAAAATGTACACTTGAATGCCGTTGGTGAATCGTCGATTTTTTTGATTTTTTTTTCAAAATTTTCATTTTTTTTGTCATATTTTTCATGTCCACCTTCAGCTGATAGCAATGCCATGAAGCGATGCTCGATGTAATTTAAGAAGTCGGATAATTGTTGTAGCTCGCGAACATCGACCAATTTGGATTCGTAGTCGATTAAAGTTGTTTTGCTTAACTTTTTCTTTAGAATGTGAATGACGAGCGGATCCCAATTTTCAGTATTCACATCGAAATTACGGATCGCCATCATGCACTCGTACGTTACATCGTAAATGTTGCGTAGGCTGCTGCTCGTTTCAACTGTTTGGTTTGGCAATTCAAGAATTTTATCAATCAACTTGCCAACATTTTCTCTTTTATTGCCATATCGTCGTTCCAAAACATTGTACACGTCTTGATAATTTGATTCTTCTGGTGTCAAATACTTGATTTTTTTCAATGCTTCTCCTTTTAAACAAGACTTTAAATACTGCACTTTTAATGCGTCCGAAATCGAATTGTTGTCGTGAATTATTTTTCCAAAAAGGTCTTTGAACTCGCGCCAGTCATCTTTTTCACCGTTAAACTCTGGTAGCTTTATTTTTGGTAATTCAACGTTTGATTTTTGATTCGATTTTTCTTTCTTTTTCGTGCGATTTCATTATTGTTCGATTCCAGTTAATTCAAAATTATGTCAATAGACACACATCATTTAATTTTCCGCACAATTTCATAAATTTTTCTTGCATTTCGTGGAATGGAATTTCGTTGCACCAAACTCTTTCTGCTGACACCTTTACTTGTCTGTACGTAGCTCTTAATTCAGCCCAAACCGTCTTCAACTGCTCTAACTGGGCGTTGGCTTCACCTTGAGTCGATGGTTCGTTTTTTTGTATCATTTTTACCACATCGTATAATTCTTTCGTTTGGTATCTCAATACTGCTACCGTCGGTGGAACCTCCTCTTGAGACTCGATGTCCAGTTGATCTTCGATCGTTTCTTCATCATCGCTATCCAAAAATTCGACGATATGAATTTTTTTGGGATTTTCGTTCTCACGCGGTGATGGAATCGGAGCGCCCGCTTTGGATGTCGAAGCGCCGGTCGTGGATGATTTTTTCTTTTTTTTTTGTTTTGCTTTAAATGTTTCCAAGTCCTTTGTTATTGTATCATGCATTTCGTCGCACTTGGTAAAAGCCTTTTCATGATGATTCTCAGCGAAATATGCATTTTCCTTATCCGCTTCGTTCGCAATCAAGTCGTTATGAGCTTTCTCAAACGTGTTTCTCCATTCAGCCAACAATTGCAAACGCCGTTCAAAATACTCGACTTTATTCTTTCTGTCTTTGCCATCTTTTGTGTAATTAACACAAAAGTCTTTCAACTTTTCCAATCTAATTTTT
>NW_022601509.1:0-14056 GCF_009176505.1 Sitodiplosis mosellana | reverse complement strand
AACCCATCCCTTTTTACCTACTTATCTCATTTCATTGGTCAATATGCCTTCCCCACTATTTTGCAGAATATTGATAAAAAAAACAATTAGTTAAGCTAGGAAAAAAATGTGTCTCTAGAATTTAGTCTTCTGTAACTCACCAGCCAAGCAAGACATAGCTCTGCTTGTGCCGCATTTGATCAATTTAAAAATAAAATAAAAACACTTAGTAAAAAAAAGTGTTTCATTTCATAGAAGTTATCATCATATCATAAATTAGTGCTTTGTTACTGATCACATAGCTTGATTATCATTATAAATGATTAGATAATCGGTCTTCTTTTCCATTTTAAAGACAGCTCATATGTAGATAGAAAGATCTATTTAAGTTACAGCACCTCACCCAATGAGACAGTCGCTAAGTTACTGTTAACGTACCAATGCGAAACAATAGATTAATTAAAAAGTAAAAGAACAATTGTTTATAATTTCTACACATCATATCATAAATAGAATTAAAAAAATCAGCAGAAATGTTTCGTACCACATATGATGCAGAAAAAAAACAATGGAATGGTGTGAAAACGACGTCTTTTGCACTTGAAACTAGTTTGGGGAGCGAAATTTTAAAAATTCTCCAAAAGAATGGACCTCGAGTTGCTCAGGTGAATTATTTTGTGGCATTTTTATCATCTACTTGAATTGAATTGTTGGGAATGAAAATGCATTTTGAGAAATGGGAGAATATAATCGAAATTAAGAAATGTGTTGAATAAAAGTGAACCATAGATTTTAGCTCAAAGACACCTTGAAATAAAATCCAAGTCCACTTTGGTCCTTTCATTTTTATTAAAACTTTTTTTTGGTTCGCTTCTAACGGAGCACTTTTTCAAGTTTAATTTTATTGAAACTGCCGTTTCCCAAAATGTATATTCATTGTTTGTTCATCAAAGTCGAAAACATTAAATAACAATTTTATAAAGACAATAGGTTGAATTTTGAAAATATGAACGGGTATAATAATAACTTAAAGAAGAAAACAGTACGTTAAATATAGCAATTTTACAATATTTATTTAGATCTGTGCGAAAACCGGCACATGTGCAACATTCAATGATTTATATTCATTAACAATATGCGCGGCGAAAAGTCTTCGGAATCTTGGGTGTAAAAAAGGCGATTTGATTTATTTCTGCACGAAAAATAATGCAGATATTACTCCAGTTGTGTATGCTGCATTATGCTTAGGGTGTGCAGTAAATGGAGAGAATCCAATATATGGAAGCGTTGAGATCCGTCCCAAACTGAGTTACTTGAAACCAAGAGTTGTGATTTGTGATCGAGAATGTTATACTTTGTTGAAGGAATGCATGATCGACATGAATATAACTGCTGACTTTTTTATTATTGATGATCAAACAGTTGATGCTCGTCCATTGAATTATCTGTTGCAAAAGACTGATGATGATTCAGATTTCGTGTAAGTTGGTAGATAGAGTACTTTCATGATTGAAATACAAATTAAATTTTATTTTGCAGACCGGCCGAAATAAATATTACCAAGGATGTAGCATTTTTCAATTATACTTCTGGTTCAACGGGAAATCCGAAAAGTCAGTTAATAATAAATTCAATTTTTATGTCATTTCCTATGATATTTATTTCAATCATTAATTGAATTTCTTCCTCTTTCTAAATTTATTCAGCCGTCCCTCTAACGCACGCAAATGTTCTTGACAAATTGCGAAAATATTCAGCACTGATTGAAGTAGGAGATACTATGTTGGGATGGGCCCATTTCAGGGGTATTTCCGGAGTAAGATTTCTAATCAGTGGGACATTGAGTGGAGCAAGACGAGTTGTCAATCAAGGCGCATTCACACCGGAACGATTTTTCAAACTCGTACAAGAATTCAATGTAAACGTTACTTTTCTAAATGACTCGTCACAAATCCATCAGTTGCTAAAGCATCCGCAAATCAAAACAGCTGACTTATCAAGTTTAAAAATGTTACATTGCGCTGGTACAATAGTACCTCTACATTTTATTGAAAAGATGAATTCCCATTTGGGAAGTAGTAAGTTTTGCAATAGTTTCGGCATGACCGAGACGTGCGGAACAGTGGCAATCAATCTGTATCATTCGAAAAACAATTGTACTGGACAA
Organism: Sitodiplosis mosellana; assembly: GCF_009176505.1. NCBI lineage: Eukaryota > Metazoa > Arthropoda > Insecta > Diptera > Cecidomyiidae > Sitodiplosis > Sitodiplosis mosellana. Next base: position 11,910 of record NW_022601509.1, on the reverse strand, counting down.
TTGATCGGCGATTGTGAAGCCAAGATTGTGAATGAACAAGGAGATCGGTTGGGTGTGAATGAGTCTGGTGAACTGTATTTGAAAGATCCATTTATGTTCGAAGGCTATTTGGGAGACGATGGAAATGCAAGTCAACACTTTGATAGAGAGGGTTTCTTCAGAACTGGGGATATTGCTCATTTTGATGAAAACAGCGATCTATTTATTACTGATCGAAAGAAAGAGCTATTCAAGTATATGGGTTACCATATAATTCCAAACGAAATACAGCAATTTTTAGACCAAATAGATGGAGTGGACGAGTCGTGCGTGGTACCAGTCCCGATTTCGAAATATGTCTTAGCACCAGCCGCTGTCATCATTAAAACCAAGAATTCAGCTTGCACCGAAGAATTCATCTATGACGCTGTATCGAGTAAGATTATTTCATTTACTTAATATTAAAATTGAATATAAAATATCTCTCATGAAATTTTAGATTCTTTTGCTGATCATAAACGACTTCGAGGTGGAGTTTATTTTGTCAATTCAATTCCAAGAACTGCTACGGGAAAAGTTAACCGACGTTTGGTCGCTGAGATGGCGCTAAAATTTTATAAAGACAAGAATATGGTCAAGAGAAACAACTGAAACAGATCTGTTGACCGTTGAGTGTTCTTTTTTATTTATTTGTGTTCTTCTACAAAAATCTTATTAAATTTATAGCTTTTTTCTGCATTAATTTATTTGCTAGGGGTTTCACGCAAACTCGAAGGCCGAAGATTTTACTAAATAGCTGGAAATATAACCATTTTATGTGTAAATTATAGATATTGCTTCTTTTTATTCATAAACTCGAATTTTTTAGAATTTTTTGAATCTAAAAATTCTGGAAGTGGGTTTTGGTGGATCCTCAGGATTGTTCAAAACCGCTCCTGGTTCTGGAAGTGGATCCTCGGGATGGACCAGGGCATTGTTAAACCCAGTCTGATCCATCCTGAAGATCCACCAAAACCCACTTCCAGAACATAATTATCAAGGTGAATGTTGAAATATTTCGAAATAATACGGATTTTGGTGAATCCCAGAGAATTTTAGAGAAAAGAGAGAAATATTGAAATTTTAGATGAATTTTAAGTTGCGTGAAACCCCTAGTTTATTTGTGTTGAGTATTATTTCGCTAATTAATTTAAAATAACTATACCTGTGATGTTTCTTATTACATTTGATTCAAACAAAAGCATTCGAATGGAGTAAATACAAAACTTTTTCCAGGAACCAAGAGAAATGTATGCATTTATTCAATTTAACTCCTAAAAAGGTAAAGTTATTTCCAATTTAATGGAATCATTTGTAGAAAAAAATTCGCATAAATTGTCTTTAATAGAACAGAAGAAAAATCTCTAATAAGATCATTCAGAATATTATCGAAGCATCTCATCAATCACGTTAAACTAATAACGATTGAGGTAATTTTAGCACTTCAGCGAAAATAGAAAGAAAAAATATCGAAGATACACGTCGCTGAATTCGAAAATAATCACGTTCACGAAATTAAAAATTTGAAACATCTATGAGGTTCTATTTTTATTAGTCCAATTTTCCAGCATGAGTGACGCCAAGCGACTATTCAATACAGAAAAAAGCACGTCCAAACAGATTCCAAATCAATATATATTAATGCAGCTCGCTTCGATTAGGTTTATTTCCAATGTTTATTCCATTCGAATTTGACGGTGTTCAAGTAAAGTTTTTGTTATTCTCTTCGATCGCTCATTCAGTAGAATATTATTCAACATTCATCGGTTCTTCAACTGTTAGTTAATTTTTAGACTGTGTATGGCTTCTTAACAGAAGCCTAACATGTTTGGCTTAAGTTTCATTAACAATTGAATTGTAAAATTTCAAAAACCGTAACACAAAATTTTGATTAGAACAATTTGTGGTCCACTAAAGACCATACAGATCAAAGTTAATGTTTTTAGATTGATTTCATTCTGTTTTGTGTTGTTGATTGTAAAAAAAGGGCAAATCTTTAAGAAGTTTATCAAACTATTTGCTTCTATGTGGATGCTTTGATTTTAAGTTTGTGATTCACGAGTTTTGAATAGTTTGCATTAAGTTCACATCAATTTACTTCACAGTGCTTCAGTTGCTGTTGATTGGTGCTAAGTTTTTCGTCAAGACATGGAAGTAGCTGTGTTGTTTTTATGTTTTGGAGTCATATTATGTGGTCCAACAACACCGGAACTATGGGATGAATCAACAACAATTACAATAGAAGGCATGTATTTTATTGAAAATAATTCCTCCGAAATGTTACATCTTAAATTAAAACTGACATTACTTCGAAATCAAATTTATAATTCATTCAATTAAATTTCAAAATATGAGTCGATTTTGGCTTGCTAACTATAAATTAAGAGAAACATTTTCGATTGTATCTTATTGATAATAACTAAAAACAACCATAGATCAAAAATCTACTCCGACTGAGGCTATTGCACACTTGAGTTCCATTGAATCAACTGAATCCTCAAAATCTTACCCTGTTACAATTGCTGATTGTGGTCAATGTGTGTTCGCCGTTAATGACATCTGCATATCGGTATACTTTGAGTTTTTACAAAGAAACAGCTTTGATTTCGCCTAAAATTGTTCTATCCTTTGAGTAGAATTGCACAGAAACAACAACTGAATTGAAGATTGAGACAAATGAGCTTGACCGTTCCGACGAGTCTTCATCACCTGAACCCTCAGAACCTTCACCTATCAGTACGACAGAAGACATTTCCAGTTCCACGCTCTCACAGCTGTGTGAAGAAGACGAATTTAAATGTAGTACAGGAGGATGTATCTCACGGAGATGGATTTGCGACGAAGATGAGGATTGTGCTGAGGGAGACGATGAATTGGTAAGAAATTGTCAATATTGCGTGTATCACCCTCCTATGTATTTCTATGCTAAATTCCTGAAAAATTACGATTGTTGTTGCTTTCTGTGCTTCATGGACGACACCAACAACAACATCACGTACTGCACTTGAGTGTTGTACATTTGTTTATAACAACCGCGGCAAACTACAGCATTTCATTATTCTTCACATATTTGCATTGCTTTCATTGATGCCGTTGTTACTGCTGTTACTATATTCAATATATAGCACCAAGTATTACCATGTCCGTGACGCTGCCGTCTATAAAAACAACAATAATCGTATAATTTTATGGAAATTTGTATAGAAATACCTGGAAGAGTGAAGCACTTACGACTTGTGTTTGCTTTAAATAAAATTCCAAATCGTTCTTAACTACCGTTTTTCCGTTGAATAGAATTGTTTGGAGAATCAATGTAGAGACGATGAGTTCAAATGCAGCACTGGAAAATGTATTCCGAGGGGATGGATCTGTGACTATGGTGAAGACTGTCCCGATGGAGAAGATGAATTGGTAAGAAGTTCCCGCAGTAGATATAAGTTTACAACCATAAGCCATTTAAGATTTTAGCCATAATTTTATTATTCTTTAAGCAGAATTGCACACCCGAAACGACGACTGAATGGATCAAGCCAACTGAGCCAAATAGTTCTGATGATTTCGAATCTGAAACTGAAATATATAAATCAAACGAAGAAATCGATTCCGATGAAGAAACTGCATTCGAATCAGATAGTGAGCTCGCTCATGTCGTTTACAATACACCGCAGCCATTACGTGTACGACTCTCCAATCAATATACAGTTGAGCAGAACACTGACTTTACATTGCCTTGTAAAGCCGTTGGAAAGAAGTTTGTTAAAGCGATTTGGCAGAAAATGTATGACAAAAACCTTGGCCCAAACGTACAACAAATTGGCAACGTGTTGAAAATTAGCAATGCACAACCCATAAATCATGGTATTTACCAATGCACAATCGAGGAAAATTGTCAAAATGCTACAGCTACTACCTTTATTGCCATTGAACGTAATTGTTTGAAAATCTTTAAATAATTTATGCAATGCAGTTTATTAATTATTGAAAAATATTTGTTGCAGCACGAAAGGTTCCAGTGATTAAAATCTATCCGTCTGAATCACAAGTGGTGGACGTAGGTCAACAAGTAATGTTAGATTGTCGCGTTATGGCTGGATTTCCGAAGCCAAACGTACAATGGATTCGTCGTGATCTGAAACCACTTTCATATAGAATTGAACAGCAAATGCCATGGCGTCCGGCTGGTTTAATGATCATCAGAGATATAACTGTCGAAGAAGCTGGCGAATATGAGTGCCAAGCGTCGAATATCGCGGGAAAAGTAAGCGAAATGATTTCAATCATCGTCCAAGAACAACGGCCAGTCATTTCCATTTGGCCGAATGTACAACAAATGGACGTAGTCGAAGGCACACAATTGGCTTTGTACTGTAGTGTGAATGCATCAACACCATTGGATGTGAAATGGTATGGACCTAATACAATCAGTTCAAGAAACGAATATGTGCCAAATGGGATCGTTCACTATAAGCACAATGTCAGTCGCAGCGATGAAGGAATCTATGTCTGTCGTGCTGGCAATAAAAGTGGAACTCAAAAGAAACATATCAAAGTTTCGGTTCAACCAAAGCTTGTTATGAGCAATACACCCTGAATTGCACTTGCGACAATCTCAAAGGTGAGCTACAGATTCAATTTTCAGATCAGTTGATAGAAATGAACGGCTATAGCCATTTCAAAGACACTTCGTATTCTACAACAATTGTTTGATTGATTTTTTAAACAATTTTTGCAGAAAATTTCAAGCGATTCATGATCATCTCAAATGGACAAATGACACCCGACTTCTTGTTATAAAAATATACCTTAGCATGTTAGATATTTTGTTTAGATTTGTCTCCTAATTTGATGTAGAAACGTAGTAAATACAAATAGAAATCAAGCATAATATCAATTTTGAGTTGGATGATTTTGTTTTAAAACAGAAAACTAACGAATTACTATCCGTTAAAGCCAAGGACTATCCTTAAAACAATGGTAATTTTGATTTAACACAGCAATTGGTTTGTCGTAGTATGGAGCCGAACGTACGAATATTGAGCGGTCAATCAAATACGAACATCTTTAGCGGCAATGAACTAAAACCAGTAAACTTATTATATTTTTCATAACAGCTCGGCTGTATTTGGTTTTCACGCTAAGAAAATTCACAATATTTTGATTTGTGGGTTTTATTATAATAATTAATTGAAGGCATTGATTTTGAATTATTTGTTTTAGATTCAATCAATCGACTTCATTTTTTTATACCAGCTCAGTTAGCGGAACTCTGTTATATTTAAGTTCAAACTCTGTTGACGTGGAAAAATAATTGGCAAATTTCAGTTATATAAACGAAATAAATAATTTTCCGACTGATGAAAAAATGATTTACGGCGTGTTCGATGCTACAAAAAAATCATATGAAAGATTACCAAATCAAGTTGAATAGCAAAATTGACGAAGGTGAACTAAAATGAAATTATATTGGAACACATTGCAAGGCGTTTCTTGATACTTGACTGTCTTAAGACTTCTAATTCGAGAGACACTTGGTGTCAAATGAGAATCAAATGATGCACGCCAACAACCATTCTAATAGAAAGTTAAAATGTCGACCAAAATCAATTCACAGCGAATGAATGCAGATTTTGTAAACTCGCGAGTCGAACGACCACAGTCTGAAAATAAAAATAAAAAATAAAACGCAATGGCGATGTTTTTTTCATGATTTTTGTCGGTTTTATTTGGAAAATGACAATTTTTCTCAATTCAATCGTTTAAATAAAATCAGAGGAGAAAAAATGATTTCCGAGCTTCGCTCATACTTTTCATTGTTAACATAACTTTGACCTATCGCGTAAAAATATCGTTTTTATTATTCATTTTCTTGGCTCTATCCACTTAATATTGCAATTCAGTAATTTTTTTTTTATTTTATTATTTTACAAACAGAAAAATAGAGGTTTTCCATGATAGTTTTTCTGGGCTGTTTTTTTTCTTCATTTTTCAATTTATATTCTCTTTTGTTGTTATTTATTTTTCTCTCTAAACTATTACATAATACAGGATACAGTTTGTATCGCATCTAATATCGCGTCATCGTACATCGAGTCTATACCATTTGTTTTTCATTTCTTCATTTATATATTCTTTTGATAGTGTAATAATTGTTAAAATATTTATATTATTTAATGATAATAAGAAAAAAAAAACTGAAAAATTCAACAGATTTACGTTCCACAATAAACAAAAATCAACATTTGGAAAACATTTGGAATGGAAAATTATTAAAAAAGGAAATAGTTATTTGTGTGTGTGTGTGCGCGTCATCGTTCGATCCCATTTCAATTGAATTGCCCATTTGTTGCCGAGCCATTCAAATTCAACGAGATTCGGTGATGGCATAAAAAAGAGTTGTCATTTACATTTACAGGAATGATACGTTTCAATTCTATTTTCATAATTTTCATAAAGTTAAATTACTCTGTTTCATCCACAATTTATTGCGATTTATATTCTCTAGCGCATTCATTCTGAAAACTGCTCATTACCGCGTATAAAAATATATATATTTCATTTCTTTCATTTGTTTTTCTTCTCTTTTTCATTAATTTTATCGTTTGTGTAAACTAAAAAAAATTCCCTTGAAGCGATTTGCAACAAAAAAAGTCAAAGAAATCTTTTAATCCACGCAGATGCACAATTCCGGGGTGTATTTACACATTTTCGATAATTTTGCTTAAAAATCTTGTTTTTTTTTCTCTCTTCATTTTGATATTTCTATTTCACATTCTCATTTCGACATCTTTTTTTTTCTCTCGCTCTTTTTCGTTCTATTTTTTTTGTTACGTTTTATAAATTCGCCATTTAATTAACATTTATGATTTCATTTTATTTTTTTTCATTGTTTTTATTTACAATCGACTTTTTCCCTATTTTATCGCAAAAAGACATTTAAATAAAAAGAAAACACGATGTACATTTGATCTTTTTTTTTACAATTTGTTCATTCAAAATGATGATATTTTTTCCTCTGCATATGTGTGTATGTCTTTAATTAGAAATTGCTTTACTTTAGAATGTGTTGTTCGTGTGTATGTGTGTTGTTTTTCGATTTGCCGAATCGCAATTTTAAAATTGAATCGAGGAAAATCGGTTTTAGGTGTTGTTTGTTCTTTTCTTGTTCTGCACATAGTGTCGCAAATCGCAATTATATATAGTAAAAATTTGCCTACATCAGTTTCAATGTCTTTTGCAACACAAACATTTCTTACAACACCTCTAGATGAACCGTTGACGTTGCAGCTCATTGTGGGATTTTACATTCTAAATTCACCTATTATTTTGTTTGTTCCTATTTGAAAATTTTGATTTTCGTTCATATGAATTGTTATTTGTTTTATTCTGTCTTTTTGGCAAAGCATTTCATGAATGCTGCCATGGATGTCACTCTATTTTCTTGTTTTTGTTTGGCTTATCGTCCTAACCTAAACCATAAATAATATCAGCAATCCGACTTATCCTCTTCGACCAGATGTTGTGTGTCTTTGCCGGTGTCGGCTGATGGATCTAGTTTCTTAGTCTTTAATTGTAGCGTTGGTGATGTTTTGTGTGTTATACTACTTGGAGCTAGAATTGCTGATACTGGTTCAGTGAACGGTCCATGACTACTGTTTGAACCCGATATTTTTCCATCTTTTGATACTTCTGTTGGCACTTCGTAAATACCTGCGGACAGGAGGAAAATTCCGTTTTAGTTAAGAGATGCTTCGCTTGAATATTTTTAAAGAGTTTTTCCTGAGTTTACTCACCAGAGCCATTTCCCAGTGTGGGGTCGACGTTTGTACCCGCTTGAACGGCATCGTACATTGGATTCGAGAAATCTCTCGACTTATGACTGACCGCTTGTAGATTGTATCCTTCCATCGGTGGCACATTTGGATCGAGCGGCCCGTTTGTTGCTTGATTGAAGTTTGGTGAATTGAACTCAACATTTGTTCCGTGACGGAATGAAACACTCTGTGACGGCGATAAGCTGCTTAATCGAGCCATTTTACCACTGAAATCATGAAAAAAACAGTTAATTATTTATCAATTTGAAATTCGGATGTTTTAAATTTAAGTTCATTTGTTTTAGCAGAGATGAAGGTAAACAAAATGGTTCATCCATGTACTTACAATGGTCTCTTTCGGATGACATACCAAACGCCGGCTCCGGCAAGGGAAACCAAGGCGATAACCATGATTGGAACGAAAACAGCTGCAAAGGCACCGCCTCCGTGGCTGTATGAGCTACCCATTGATCGTTCACAATGTTGGCCGGCAAAATCTGGTAAGCACACGCACATCAAATCACCCGAATCGTCCTCTTGGCACATTCCACCGTTTTCGCACGGGCAAATTCTTGGTAATGGTCTTTGTCGTTCGGCTGCCGCATCACAAATTACTTCGGCCGTGCTGCGATGCGATGTTATCGGAGCTGTGTTATCTGGACAAGAGCATCGTCGGCCACCTGGCACAAGCAAGCACAAATGCGAGCATCCACTCTTGTAACATGGATTTTTGAGCGTGGTATTGTATCGGTATTCGTGATAAACTTTGATGCCTGAGGGATTAACTAGATTTCGTTGCAGCGTCACTGGAACACCGCGACCAAATTTATCTTGTCGCACTAATTCTCCGGTATCGCGAGTTGCCCAGTAAACATTCGATTCGAAAACATCCAATGAAATCGGATGCCGAAGATTTTCACCCTTCAAAATGGTGTTTCTCAATGTTCCATCCGGTCGCATCGTTTCGATTGTATTCAGTTTGGTATCGACCCAGTAAATTTGATGCTCTTGTGCGTAATCAATGGTCAAACCGGCCGGATGGCGAATAGCATCTGTGATTAGTGGTCTTCTCTTCGAACCGTCCATCCATGAAACTTCAATTTTTGGTGCTGAACCGGCATCGGCCCAGTACATTCGTCCCAATTGTGGATTGACTGCAATTGATGTTGGCACTTCCAAACCAGCACTTACAACAGCTCTTCTATAACGGCCATCTGTCTTTGCAACAAGTACACGACCTCTTGGTTTCGATCCAGTTCGATCGACTTCAGTCCAGTACAAATTGTCAGCCACCCAATTGACTGCCACAGCCGTTGGTTTTGAATTGCCTTTCATGTTCAAATCTTGTGCGAATCCAATCTTGGCTTGACCATTCTGTGCATTCACCATGTACGATCGTTTGATTGTCTTGTCATAACTGTCAGCCCAGAAGATGATCTGTGTCTCAGCATTGTAATCCAAAGCTTCAATTCGTTTTTCCGCTTGGCACACGGGATCGGCTTCGAGCTGAGCTGTGTACGTTTCACATACAACTGAACGCCTAGGCGTTCATTGCTACGAATGCACGAAAGAAGTGAGAATAGCAATGAAAGCCTAGGCGTTCGGTATTTAAAATGTACATACAAATTATGGAAGCCTCATCGAACGACTGTAGTCTTTCATCAACGCCTATCGCGTTCACCCGGGTTGTGTACAATAAAATTCAAGCATTTGTGAATGGCAAAATCATCCAGAACCAGTATGGTTTTGTGAAAAATCGGTCAACTTCAACGAATTTGCTGCAAATGGTGAACTACTGCCTGCTGGAAGTATCTTGGGAAGTACCTTGTCTCTTTATTATTTTTATTAATGACATTGTTGATTTTGTTCCTTATGCACTTGTTTTGTTTTCACCGATGATTTAAAACTCATATTGAGAATCACGTCGCCGAACGATGCCCGCTTATTCCAAATGACCATTGACCAATTGTACGAGTGGTGTAGGATCAACAAGCTCTACTTGAATCTGAAGAAATGTTTCGTTATGACATATGCGAAGAACATCACCGTACGGAAATATGAATACACGATAGACAATGGGCAGCACAAATTCGATAGAATTGAGTCACACAGAGACTTGGGTGTCATTTTTGACGTGAAACTCACATTCGCCATTCACATTGATACGACAGTAGCTAGCGCACACGGTGCACTAGGTTTTATTAAGCGAACACTGAAAAACAAGTTTACTATAGAATCAGCAAAAATGTTATATTGTGCATTAGTTCGATCGAAGTTAGAGTATGCTAGTGTAGTGTGGCATCCATACCACCAGTCTTATATTGACAAAATTGAATCAGTTCAAAAAGACTTTGTAATCTGGGCACTTAGAGGAATTTACCAAAGAGATGTTAATTACAGGTTGCCATCGTATCAATTTAGATGTGACAATTTGAATATTCAACCACTTTGGAGGCGGCGTATAAATGCCTCAGTATTATTAATCTATGATCTCCTCCTAGGAAAGTTGATTTGCACAGCACTTAGGGAAAGAATTGTGTATACAAGACGATTAGACAACAGAAACCAAAGAAATGTAAGAAATAGAGATTTAGTTAGAATTGAAACTTATGGCACGGACTATGCTCGTAATCAGCCATTTATTGTAGCGTGTAGAAATTTTAACAAAGTAAGGCAATCGTTCTTGGACTCAGCATCAAGGCAAATATTTAGTGGAAACGTGTTCAACTTAGACAACAGTATTTTCGAAGAATTGTATGTATAGTGAATAGTGGTGAACACGGTCGGGGGCCACAGAACGCCACTTCGAAGCCATTAGGACTGGTGGCTAGGCCGTTCGATTCGGGAGTGTCTCACTACTTGTGTAAAATTCAAATTGTAAATGAAATGTATAATGATATTCAGTCTGTGATTAGACGGTAAAATAAATAAATGAATAATAATATGGAATAAACGTGAGAAAGTGTAATCGTGCATGAATAGTAGAAAGTAAAATATCGTGCAGAAAATATTGAATAGAACATAAAATGTGTTTATGATATTAACCGATATTAACATGATATTTATTGTTGAAAAATTTATATGAATTGTCGCTTCAATAGAACACAACATGAAAAATATAAATTTTTGGTGTGTATATCTGTTTATCGCGAATATGATGGGAGAGATCTTTGTTTTACTACCTTTTTTTTAAATATACTGCCACTGGTTTTAAATATACTGCCACTGGTTTAGATTAACTAAATAATATGAGCATAAAACCAAAAGTAACTTTAATTCTGTTCAAGACCCAGAAAATACTATACGAAAAAAGCTTGAAATAATGTAATTTAAAAAAACAAAACATTTTTTCATAAAAATTTGATTAGCGCTTTGAGATATTATGCACTTATTTGTAGTTACTGCCACTGTTTTAGGAATAAATGCAAATTATGAGCATAAAATTTGAATTCCCTATAATTTCTTTCACTAGTCAAACAAATACATTTCATGCAGTGTAGCAATATCGGCACTGCCATTGCGATCAATTGACTACACGATTCATATTTTGTACCGAACTGCGTTATGACTACATATGGTATAGTCTCGCATGAATGGAATATGCGTCGAGCACCAAAAGTGCATTTCTGTTTTCGTTGCAGACTTCAATATTTGTCTGCATCCTCAATAATTTTTATTATTTTCGTCTCGTTTCTACTTTTCTTGTCTTTTTCATCTCCTAATTGCATTTGGAATTTCCCCATACAGTATAACATCAACAAACATGCGTGCGCAGTTCAGCTACGTACCACGTTGGGCAATAAAATTGATGCATTTTCGTCATAAACTGACTTCCTTTTTTGCGTAATTCCCGACGTACCCGACATTATGGTGCCACTTTGTGCTCAAAATGTGCACTCAAAACAATTAGCATATGCTAATCCCTTTTTCTCTTGTCTACCTTCCATACCATTCGGAACTTTAAGCCGAATTGATGGTTCACATTCCCAATATCTTGTCAAGTGCTAACCCATCCCTTTTTACCTACTTATCTCATTTCATTGGTCAATATGCCTTCCCCACTATTTTGCAGAATATTGAT
>NW_022601508.1:0-17659 GCF_009176505.1 Sitodiplosis mosellana | reverse complement strand
ACTTTGGGTGATGAAAAACTCTACGAACTCGTGTTAAATACTCCGTTTTGGACCGTAGTAAACACTAGTGTTTAGTATTTATCCGGAAAATTGAAGTTTCAATCGAAAAGGTCATGGTCCGAAGATGTTACAATTTAATGGATTATGCTGGTCATTTTTTGATTGAAACTTCAATTTTGCGGATAAGTACCAAACACTAGTGTATACTACGGTCCAAAACGGAGTATTTAACACGAGTTAGTAGAGTTTTTCATCACCCAGAGTTGACCGGAGCCATCCAAAGTGTTTTAAACAATTTAGTACTTTTTAGTACACTTTTAGTACTTTTTAGTACTTGGCCTAAAAACTCCTTGAGGAGTACTAAAAAGTTTTTTCAGACACTATTGCTCTATTTTAAGCAGTTGAGAAGTTTCAGGACTTCGAAAATGCACGAAAATACCGTTTTATAGCGAAAAGTGATTTTGAGCCAATAAAGTGGATTGGATGTTGATTTTTCGAGTTAATATGTTCAAGAGTATTGCTCAGCTATACTCTGGCTACAATATTGCCGAACACAGTAAGTGAAAAAAATGTATACTGCTCGAGCTTTGGTCGAAAAACTGGAAAAATAGACTATTTTCTCGACATTTTGCCTCATAGCTCTCACCAGATAGGTTGAATTCAATGTTTTATTGTAGTTTCAATCGTTCATTTTCAATAAATACCAGCCAAGAAATGTGCAAAAAACGATGTTTTGAGTGTAAGAAAATTCCGCTGATTTTTCAGGTTCTCAGAAGAACTACCGAAATCGATAAAAAAAAATCTAGACGTGGTTCCGGACATTCTAATGATGCAGTGTTTGTTTTGAGGTCCTCTAACAAACGCCATTGGAATTTCTCTTGTGCGAAAACATGTGTTGTACGGTGTACGTATCACCTAATAGAGGCTGCAGAAACATCTGGAAGTAGTACGGCCATAAGTGAAAGCTCATTTTCATCGTTATCAAGAATAGACTCGGTGCGTCGAATGGCGATGACGGATAAACACCTTTGCAATCTCGCTTTCTTGGCATTCGAGAAAAATAAACTTAAGACATTGGATGAAAATGCAATTATCCGAAAATTCAACGACAAAAGCAGACGATTAAAATTATTTTAAAATGTGATGAATCAGATCCAATTTTTGTTTTCCATTTCATTTGTTTGCTATTTCAATCTATGTTAACATTATTGAACATTACAATTACCATTATATTTTCAAATCAACAATTATGTTGTCTCAATAGTAACTTTGAATTTTATATTTGATCTTCAATAAACTAAAAATATTTGGTTATCCAAACATTACAAATTCTTGTTATTGTTACAAAACACCTATTCTTTTTCAGCACCGCCAAAAATTTACTGAGCACCACCAAAGAAAAATTCCTGGCTACGGCACTGTGCAGTTATGTGTTTTTGCCGGACCAAATGTATGAGCTAAAGTCGCGATTGGATGCTTGATTTGGATCAACATCGTTGATGATTTGCTGCAGTTTCTGATTGTCCAACATTGTTGTGTGATTGCCTTCAATGAATTTCAAATTGACGGTGGCTTCTGTTTGTTTTGATAGCTCATAGTCTTCGTCAATATCGACGACCGCCACTTCGGTTGGTCGAACCAATGTGATCGACGATTTGAGTTTGGCAATTTGGCCTTCTTCATAGCTGAACACCAATTTCAAGCGAGTGAACAACGCATCGAGCATATCGCGTAAATATTGCTCTGAATATTCAATGTTTGCCTCAACACCAAACTCAACCAAACGATTGACTTTTTCGGGCCATGTTTTCAATTCGGATAAAATCATGTAAATTTCATCTGGATTATCGTTGGGAAAGACCTGCTGACAAATTACATGAATTAACATCATTTGAATTGCGGTATCGGTAACGGTTTGATTTGTTCCCAGCGTGGCAAGACTGAGGTGTTTCAAGAAGTTGGGAGCACCATCGATCAAAAGAACATGTCCTGCCATTCCATCTGCCTCAAGAAGCCGCGCAAGCTCCAACGTGATATATGAACCGAACGAATAGCCGACAAAGTAGAAGAATTCTTGTTTTTTGAACACTTTCGATTTGACTTCGTCATAGAGAGATGCTGCAATATCGGCGATGGATTGGGTATTCGATTGTTCCGTTAGTTGAAGTATGAACGTTGGTAAATTCAGTCCAGCGGCAATATTTTTCCATGCAATACTTGACACACCCTCGATACCTGGGATCATCAATAGCGATGAATCGAATTTTTCGGCATTATTGATGGAATTGAGTCGCAACAACTTTTCTCTGCTAGTTGCTTCATCACCCAAATTACGAAGCAACCATTGAACACCGGTAACACGATCTTCACTGGCCATCTTCAATTTCACGTTTTCTTGTCCCTCTTTGGTTTGACGAGCATCAGCGTACTCTTGTAATTTTGTGAATCTGAGAAAGAAGAAACGATTTTTGAACAATTTTTGATACAATTTTTTTTTTTTTTTGAAAATATCGACTTTGATGCTTTTTAGCATCAATGCTAAATAATTGCAATGATTTTTGCATGGAAATCATTTCAAACTTACGTAAGCGAACGCAATTCTTGTGGTGTCAAGAAGATTTCAAATTCTCTCTCCAATGTTTGCTTAATTTCGACGGCCATCTAAAGTTGACATTAAAATTAATTTAAAATATGTCTGGAAATTTTTTGAATTTTTTCTTTAGACAAATTCATACCAAACTATCCATTCCGACTTCCGACAAAGTGGCTGTACTAGAAACGGTCTTGATGTCTCGAATGCCCATGATATTTGACACACATTCAATAAGGTTGCCCTTTCCATCGGAACCAATTCGTTTCTCTGCAACTACCATACTCGAAACGATCGGCTCCTTCTCTGTCGTCAACAGTGCGTCAAGTTCAATCAAACAGCTACTTATACGTTGTTGCAACGTTCCACCGATTTCCATATCGATTTTATCCTCAGCCATATCAGCAACTAAACCAACTTCTCCAACGGCTCCCTATAAATGATTTGAAATTTTTCTACTTTAAACTGTTCAAACATTTTCTCTTCAATTTTCTCGAAATCATTTTAACTATATGGATTCCAATGTGTTTGAAAAATGCAACAATTTACCCATTGAACTGCTTTCGCTGGCAATCCATCTCTGTGTCTTCTTTCGATGATACGCTCCATCACACTGTTTGCCATGCCATAATTCGTTTGGCCACCATTTCCACGGCCGCATGATACACTCGAAAAAATGACGAAATGTTTCAATTGCGGAGCCAATTTACGAGAGAATTCGTCTGCATAAGAATGAAATTTCGACGAATGAACAAAAAAAAAAAAAAACAATTAAAAAAACGATACAAAACATGAAAAAATAACAACAATTCAGTCAGGAATAAACATTATTTTACCCAAATATTCAGTGGCTGTTGCTTTTGGCAGCATGCATTCCACGAATTTCTCAACCGTTTGATTATCCAAAATGCTGTCGCGCAAAACGACAGCCAAATTGAAAATACCACCAATTGGACCGAGTTGAAGAGCCACCTTGAAGAGCTTTTCGCAACCAGCGCGAGTCGTGATATTGTCTGTGTTCACAACGATCTTAGTTCCATAGGCTTCCCAAATTCTATTCAAATGGATATTATTTCGAAAAATAATTTTTTTCAAAGAGAAGCCTTTGAATAAATGATTGAAAACCGGTTCCAACTTTTGTAAACAACGTTTTTTCCAAAACAAGCCCCATTGATAAAAAAAAAACATAAAACTTACTTGATGCGATATGATTGATAGCTCTTCGTAATGCCTCTGCTTGAACTGAGCACTAATTTTCTGGCCCCACGAATGATCAACCAATCAGCAAGTTCTAATCCGAAGCCACCCAAACCACCGGGAATGATGTAAACCGAGTTTGGATCACAGTAAACGCGTGGAATAGCCGCAATTGGCACCGTGAATTCGTCGTATTGATTTTCACGGATCTTCAAAATGACTTTACCGACATGCTTGCCGGTACTCAAGAAACGATAGGCTTTTTCAATTTCATGCACTTCAAATACGGTCGAGTGCAGTGGCTGAATGACACCTCGCCGCAAATCTTTTTCAACCAATTCATAGACTTGCACTTTGTCATTTTCTTCGGCCGAAAACAAATTGTCGACGAGCACTGAACGGAACGCGATTTCCTTCAAGAATGGACCAAGACCTGAAAAATTCAGAACAAATAGGTAATTTTTGATAGGAGTGTGAATTGTGAATCATCGATCGTATTTTGAACTAACTCATAGCTGTTATACTTCATTTAATGTCATTCTTACGGTAGTTTTTTTTTGACCGGAGGTCACTTGTAAACGTATTCTCACTCATAATTTCAAAAAAAAAAGTTTATAAACGTACCAATCTTTGAATCGTTGGCCAAGTCAAATTTGCCAATTTCCAAGAATGTTCCACCGCGTCCCAAGCATCTGATCGAAGCGTGCAGTTGTTCTTCAGCCAACGAGTTCAGTACATAGTCAACGCCTTCGCCATTCGTACGCAATTTGATCATTTGCTCAAATGAACAATCACGAGAGTTTCCAATATTTTCCTCTGTTGAAGTGAAATACCGTTTTAAGAGAAAAATTCTCCAAGAAATCGATGCATGATACCATACGGTATGGTTCATACCTTTCAATTGAGGGAATGTGTCCATAATGAATTTCTTCTTCACCGGTGTGGAAACTGTTGTGAAAACTTCCAATCCATAGGCTAAGGCAACACGGATTGCTGATAAACCAATGCCTCCACTACCTGTGTAGAAATGGACGAAATGTGTTAATTTTTTAAGGATTTGAAATTGATCGACGCATTTATGAGATTTACCTGCATGAATCAAGATTTTCTTTCCCTTTCGAATGGGATTGTACATAAAGAATGCACAGTAAACGGTCATATAAACGACTGGAACAGTGGCAGCTTCGCGAAGTGTCCAATGATCCGGTACTTTCCATGTTAAAAATTCGCTGGGTACCAATTGAGTGGCCATTGCACCGGACATAATTGTGCCCATGACACGTTCACCTTTTTTGTTCAAGCCCGAGAATTCGAAACCCAAAATACATTCTTGATCCAATCGATTTGTCCCGATGACTTCAGCCGACAGACGACCGGTGGCTAACATTACATCACGGAAATTGATCGATGCATATTGCACTTGAACGACATCATGTTCTCGTCGGGCATCGATCGGCCCTTCAAGCCATGAAAGTGTTGACAGATCACCACGTTGCAATACATTACCATAGCAATGATCGTTCCGTGGAGCTGATTTAATTTCTTGTATCAATTCTAAATGTCGCAAGCTACCCCATGTTCCCTGTACAGAAAATAAGATGAAAAAAATGTGATAAAAATGAGAAAGGGTGTATTCAAAAGCCAAAATACAAATCAGTTGTGCATAAAAATTCACTTACATTTCTCAAAACATTTATAGCGAGACCAAGTCTAAGTTGCTCTTGATAGAGTGGGAGTTGCAAATCGAATGGTGGTGCATGTTCGTCGTCAATGAAAACGCACACAACTTTATTGCCATCGGGTTCCTTGCGAATACAATTCACTAAACCGATAATACCCGATCGTGAATTATTTTGCGCTACAACAATAACACGGCCCTTGGTTTGTTTAATGGCTAATTTCAATTTATCCAGCCATTCGTAGGTGTCAGCGGTCGTTGTATCGCTTGGATTTGAAATATTAATAACGAGTTCGCTTCTCAGGACTTTACGTTTTTGTGCGCGTTGCAAAAGAACCAATTGTTCGTTGCTATCCGTTTGTAACATGGATACAATATTAAAGTCTGGCGGGCAGTTGTGTGCCGCTTCAGCAGCGGTCAGTTGTGATGGTTCACGTGATACCAAATATCCACGTTCGTGTAGACTCTTAATAGCACCTTCAACGAAATCGTGACGTGATAAGCAATCTTTGCTAACAACCATCAAGCAATTGGTTTGTGTTGACAATTTGCCATCTTCCACATGGATTTTGCCTAAGCTCAACTCTTGACCGGTTAGGATCATCAAATCCGATGTTACCAACGGCAAATCGCCAAGGGCTAGTTCGAATTCGGGTAAGAGTAGTGTAGCACTGTTATCATAGTCCACTTCAACAGCTTTGACACGTAACATAGGCGTATTTTCCAAAATGATTTGGGTTTGACAACGAATTGCATCTGCTAAACGCAATGTGGGCGATGATAGGTATGGAACGTATTTGTACGTCTCCAGAACTGGATAGCCAGGCGCCTTACGACGCGATACACTGTTCGTGTGCATGCCTAATGAGGAACAATTTTAATGGTTCATTTGTGTAAATTATTGGTAAATTTTTAAAAGGACTCAATCAAAATTTATTTTAAATTATTTTTTTTCATTTAAAACTTAGTAAAAAAGTTCAAATGTAACTTGTTTGTCAAATTTTATAGATTTCTGTGTGTAAAGAACAAATATTCATTCCAAATCAATTCAAAATTTCATATTTACCAAAGATTTCGATTCCACCACAGCGCAAAATACCTAATTCAGGACACACGAACACTTCGAAGAACGGATTTTCAGGATCTAATGCCATCGATTGATTCACGTGATCTTCAGCGTTGATGCGCAATTTTTGAATTCTATTTGATTTAAAATTGAAAATTATTTCGAATTATAAAAGGAGAACATAAGCAACATTTTTCCTTCGATTAAATCTATTCGATGACAAACTTTTTTTTCTCTTCAAGACTTACGTCATATAGCAATAGCAGAGTTAGACAAATTCTAATTCTCCCAAAAGAGTATAAATAATGTCTTACCTCGTGGGCAAAAGCAAAGTTCGTGAATCTTTGGCCAAAATATTAATTTGTAGCAAGCAATCCATGAACGAAATCCAGTTAAGATCCCATTTCACTTTACCGTATAGACCATCGCCTCGTGCTTCAAGTACCGATCGGAAGACGCCTGAATAATGATAGCCTCGCAAACGTAATTCTTTATAAAAGTCACGTTCTTTCATAATTGGGAAATTGCTTTGTGGCAGTGGCGGTAGTGTGGTCAATGGTCCCGTTTTTTCGATTTCAACAATGCGCCCAGTGACAACTGCCGTTGAATTTTCCGTAATTTCAAATTGGCCCGTTCCAGTGTGAACCATGACATTGAATTCGATGATTTGACCTTTGGTCAAGGCAGTAGCACGTAAAAAGCGGATATCTTCAAATTCTACATTCATGTCGAAGTAAATTGGTCCTTTCATCAAAGCCAATGTTTCCCATGCAAGTTGTAAGTATGCCGTTGCCGGGAATAAAACTCGACCTGAAAATCATGACGATGATTTTTTTTAATTGTTCATATTCGAATTAATTTGAAAATAAATTTACCATCGATCGTGTGTCCCACGATAAAATCATAGTCTTGATCACTTAAAGCGACTTTGACTTTTCGTTCACCGCTTCGAGTTGAACGCTGCAATTCGAATTTGGTAACAAACCACTCATCGCCGTGCTCCCATCGAACCAACGGTGAAATCATTGATGTGCCACGTGAAACTGGGAATTGAACTGGTGGATACAGTCGATGCACTGGAACGGTGTATCCATTGGCATAGATTCTAAGGTAGCAGAAAATGGTTGATTTGATGAATGAAATGGAATTTTGGAAAAGATTGAAGGGAAGAAAGAAGAAAGTGATGAAAAAAAGATTAGGCGAATCTTGAGGAATTATTGTTCTAATTACGACTCACTTTCCGAGTGCCTGCAAGAAGAACGAAACGTTGTCCTTGTTGGCACGCTTGGCAAGCGAAATATTGACAGCGTCTGGAAGTGATTTCTTCAAAATCGCCTGCAGCAAACCATGTGGAGCCACTTCGATGGTTAGTGCATTTGTTGGTAAGTGTCTCGATGCTTCTTCAAACAAAACGGAGCTCAGCAAATTGTTTGTGTGGTAATGGGCAGAGCTCCACTGAGTTTCTTCGCTCTCCCACCGACTCTTTGGTACACTGGAGCTCAACCATTTGGATGAGCGTCGTTTGGGTTCTGGAATCACTTTCGACAAACGAGCCAATAGATTTGGGCCCATCTCGGCAATGTAACGCGAATGATAAGCAATATTTGAACATGCGACCTGAAATAAATTATATATTAGAATTTTCCTTCGTTTTTTTCCCAATGCAAACTCACTCTTTTTCACAAAAAAAGATGAAACACGAAAAAAGATGGAAAAAATCGAAAAATTTCTTCTTTCACGAGAAACAGAAAAATCAAATACAAAAAAATACGTTTTTAAATGTTCATTTTCTCACCTCTTTGGCAAAAATGCCTTGTGATTTGAGTTCAGCGACAAATTTAGCGATTTCAGCTTCTGACCCGGAAACGGTACACGAATCTGGCCCATTATGACAAGCGATGTCAATGTTATCGGGCACCTTTTGTCGAATTTGGTTGAAACTCATGCCAATCGTAGCCATCGAACCTCGGATTTTCTTCGTCTCCAAACTGGCCATACCGCGTGAATATGCGGCCAAAATCATTTGTTCAGCCGTAAAGCATCCATCGGCATAGGCACACCCCAATTCTCCCACCGAATGACCGATAAAATAATCGGATGGAATGTCGAGCGCCTTCAAAATGTCACACAGTGCAATTTGAATGGCTGCAATACCAACGAACGAATGAAGAATATTATCAAACATAGTTGGATCGTTTGCCGTAATAATTGAAATCAAATCCAATCCATATGGCTTAAGAACTTTGTGACAATGTTCAATGCTATTTTTGAACATTGGAATTTCCAACAACGATGATCCCATTTCACTCCACTGGCTTCCCATGCCGCTGAACACCCATACAACCGGACGCTTCAATCCGTTATAATGTTGCATTTCCTTGGCAACCACATCGGTAGTTTTGCCATCAGCTGATGGCCGAAGCAAACAGTATCCACGAAAAATGTAACCAGGTATCTCTTCGCTTTGAATGTTATGCAACAAGCCAATGTATTCGCTATCAAGTGGCTTTGATTGCAGTCGATCGAAAACAACATCGATTGATTCTTCCGTTCGGCCCGACCATGTCAATAATCGAGGCAATGAATCCTCCGGAACACCGTGATTTTTCTTCTCTTTCAAATGACGACGCAACAATGTGTGAGCTGAAACAGAATGCAAATTGATATACAGGACTCGTTTTTAGGTTTAGTTTAAGTAAAAACACACGTACCGTTAGCTCCACCGAAACCGAATGCATTCACACCGATTAAATCTCCTTCCAATTTGGTCACATCGGTGCAAACACTGAGACGTCCTTCTTCAAGTGATGCGATGCCTGGGCGAATTCTTGTAAAATTGATATTCGGTGCAATCAACCCGGTTTCAAATGCCAACAGCACTTTTGCAATACTGCATACACCCGCCGCTGATTCCGAGTGACCGATGTTCGATTTTACTGAACCAACTGGCAACGGTTTCTTACGATTTTTACAGAAAATATTATCCAATGCCTGACATTCTTCTGGATCACCAACCACCGTGCCAGTGCTGTGCGCTTCAACATATGCCAATGTTGATGGATCAATTTGAACTCCTTCGTAAAATTCCGATAACAGTTTCTGTTGCATAGCTCCCGATGGATATGTAATACCCTCCTGTTTGTAACCTGGGACACATCGAAATTTGAAATATCGAAAGAAAACTTGAATTAATTTATTTTTAATGAATGTTATTAGAGGGGGATTTTTCAAGAGAATCATCATCGTTTATTTCTGTTCATTGAATTCTATGGCACAATTGCAAACAATCAATCAGATTTTGGATTTTGATTAGCACTAATTCAATGATTCTCTAATCATGTTATTGTAATTTGAACCAAAAATTCAAAATACAATTGGACTCGTCCGACAAAAATTTCGCTTAGGAATATTTATGTTATACTTTAAAACCAAAATATTTCAAAGCCAACTTTTTGTAGCGCCGGTTCAAATGCTCGTTTCAAATTCCGATCGATTCTCCCGGAATTTGTTATAGTTCCGGCGCAGTGCGAGAATATATCGAGCATAGAAACTTAGCCGGTTCTATGCAACCTTTAATAACTTTCAACCCAGCAGAAATATAAAATTCAAAGTGTTGATATTCATCGAACGAAAAATTTTTTCAAAAAAATTGAATTGATTTGAACTTACCGTCGCAATTGGTTTTCGAGTATAAAACCGTTGAATAGATTCGTTTTGCATCTTTGGCTTTTTGCAAGAAAATGACACAAACGGCTTCCGAACGTGTATAGCCCGTTGCATCGACATCAAATGGTCGACAATAACCGTTTGGTGCGAGCACACCCAATCTAAAAAGATTGTTTGAATCAATAGCAATTACTCTTTTACAATTTGTTGTCAGGTATGTATAAAAAAAATTGAAAAAAAAAAGATTGAAATTCGAATTGTTTCCATTTATTATCGGCAAATTCAATACATTGGGATGGCAAAGGGATGATTTGCACAGGGTGGCACTGTTTTTTTAACCAATTCCACATCCGGCACTGATCATAACATTTCCAAAGTGTATTGGAACGAAATCATTTATATTTATTCAAGCAAATTTTAGTTTACCTTGCAAATTGTAGCGTAACATAAGGATGTAGAATTAGATTCGCACCACCGACCAAAGCTGCATCACATTCGCCATTCCGAATGGCACTGAACGCACAGTCCAATGCATACATCGAACTAGAGCAGGCTGTATCCAATAAGTATGATGGTCCAGTTAAGCCCAACGAGTATGAGATACGATTTGCTAACATAGCACGACTACATCTGTATATTTGAATTCAACGAGAAAAAAATGATCACATCAAAACATTCAAACTAAAAGACAATTCCAATGTTATAAGAATGTGCAATTATGTACCCCGTAATACCAAAGCCACTACTTGTAATTTTCTCATAAAACCAGGTTTTTTCCGATTCTGAAGAGCATGCCCCAACAAAAACACCGGTGCGGGAGCCACGCAACGATTTCGGATTGATTCCAGCATCCATGACCGCTTCGTATGCTCGTTCGAGGAGCAAACGGCATTGTGGGTCCATAGTATGGGCTTGCTTGAAATGAACATCAAAGAAGGTGGCGTCAAATTTCTCCAATCCGGAGATTTTGCCCATTCGCTTGGGAATTTGAACGTTAAAATGACGCCAACGAATTTCCTCTTCGTCAACCATATCAATCTGAAATTTAAATGGTTTTTTTTTAGCGAGTTCAATTCAAATTTGCAAAGATTTTTATTTGTATTCTATGAAATTTGGCACAATTGTTTAAAAATTGTTCCATGTTTTTATCCATGAACATTTCTGCGAATATATGACTAGTTTCAATTGCTTACTTTGTTGTACAAATTATACGCATATTCTTCGACATTTTTTGAATTCGGGAATTTTCCCGCTACTCCAGTAATTACGATGTCATCTTCAGGTGTGGACGCATGCGTACGCGAAAATAATTTTGGGTCGTGCATGCTTGGTGGTGCTTTTGGAATTGGTGGCATCTTTACTATTTCGGTTCGTACGAGTTATCAAATCAAAATGAAGAATTTAACGATAAAATAACAAACACAAATCACGTCTTTGTTTTTCTTTCAAATTATTTCCTTTAAACGCTTGGCAAATTCACTGCTTGAAATAACACTTGATGATGTTAAGGCTTTTAATAATGTAAATTATGTTTCGCACACAATCAAGTCCTTTGGTCTTTTGAATAAATATCCAATGAAGTTTCAAAAAGGAACTTTCCCTATCAGTTGTTCGATTGCAACTGCTTGTATAAAATCGACCACTTTTAACGAAAACGTACAATCGACAAGGATTACAAACGAAACAAAAACAAAACAAAATTGAACTTGCACGTTTCGTGGAACACGGCAAAAGAAACAGTGATATTGAATTCATGTGCATCGCTTTCTTTTATAATCGCACGCATTTTTTCTGTGGAATGGTCTTTTCTAATTTACCGTTTTCAAATGTTTTCTATTTACATATCATTAACTCGAACGTATAAAGTGGCAAAAATAACAATTTTCATGAATATTGATGGATAGACGAACGACGGAACATCGAAAAAGAAAGGAAATCATTAACAAAAACATAATCATAAAGAAAACAGCGAAAATGCACGAATAAAACATCATCGTTTGATTCCGGTAGCTTATGCAAGGTCTCCGAAATTCTAACGCATTTCATCTCATTTCAATTGCATTTAGCGATATTACATTTCTTGCTTCAGAAAGAAAACCATTTTTGTTTGACATGTGAAATTTTTCATTCGAAATTGTGCATATAATTTTTCTAAATCCCATCAATTTCGATGGAACCCATTCTAAGATACCAATTGAATGGAAGAATTCAAAGTGTACGCGTAAATGCTATTTATAATATTTATCGGTCATTGAGATCCCTTTGCAACAATGTCCATTCTGCATAAATACATAACATGCATTCATAATTGAGTCATTCGCCAAATTATTGTTTTTCTTTTCGTTCAATCGCAATTTTGCTTTTGATATTTGATAAAAAAAAATAATTCAGCCGTTGCGTTTTTGACCTATTCTTTTGACATCGAACCCCATATTGGCAACTCATATCATAGGCTGATACAATTAAACATATTTCCCTGCATTTCGGATGTCTGGTTACTTCTTGTTGTTCTTTAATCAACACAGCACATATGTTCCAAGAATTAATCCATTAATGAATGGATAATAACGTTGGTGATATGTTGATTTTTTTCATAATAAAATAAATTTAGCGAATAACAAAGTAATTTCGTTAATATTTATGGTAGTGATTTAAATTTAAAAAAAAAAGCACACAATCAAAATGTCAACGTGTGCACAAAAACTGGTTTGAAGCTAAAGATGAAACGAAGGTACTACCTACTACAAAACGAAATTTTTGGAAATGAAAATATTCCGACAGAAGCTAAAATCCAATATAATTTAGAAAAAATGAAACGTTTTTAAGAGAAACGATAATTAGAATTTGTTTAATAGCAACGGCGAATGTCTTGAAATCACTTCGAAATTTTTTTTTGAGTATACTATCAGTTGATTGCACTTTGTAGGATTGTTTAATTGCTGCAGCAAAATAAATAGAAACACATGCCATCCGAATTTTACTTAAACTTTGGTTTCGTGGCAGTTTACTCGAATAGACAATAATCTTGAAGGCAAACATCTTTACTTATTAATTGATTCTGTGAACATGAACGTTTTGCTTAGCAGCTGGAAAGTTGTCGATGGTTCTCAAAATGCCACAAGATATGCAATAGCTATGGTCACGACTAATTTACGACTGATACACAAGACAATTTTTAGCTTCTCTTTACTCACACATACTCAAAATAATAAACAAATATACATTCAGAGAAATCATTTCGGAGAATGGTGAATTAGCTATGGAATTAAGGTGAATTAGCTAAGGAACCGGCAGATTTTTTACTCAATTGGTTTTATTCGTAGAAGAATTGAAACCTTGAACTTGCGATTTATGTGCGAAAAAAAATTAAGATCCATTTATGCTCAAGACAAGTGCTGTTTTTTTGCTCAGGATAAATTTTCGAAATTTTCCCAATGGGGCCGAAATCATTTTTGGTCGGTATGGCTCGCTAGGCCGCACCAAATTAGGCCATTTGCCACCATTTATCCGGATCCATAGCCCCCATAGGTAGGAAAAATTGGAACTCTTCTTCAGCGAGCCATACCGACCAAAAATCCTTTTGCTCCCATTGGGAAAATTTCGAAAATTTATCCTGAGCAAAAAAACAGCACTTGTCTTGAGCATAAGTACGCAAATGAAAAGATTTTTTTGCGGCAATTAAAATCTTGTACATTGGATGCTTTCTATACATCAAGTTCCATTAACTTTGGCAACTTTTGATCAGCCCCTCTTAGGATGTTGATAAATTCGTTAGAACCTATAATAATGTAAGAACAGTTCTTCCAAAAACAATCGTCAATAAAGGGCGACTTTCGCCAATTTAGAGTACATTTGAGCCACTTAGGTCACGAAATTACAGATTGACTTTTTTCAATATCGCATTAATTTAATGATATTAAAAATATTTTTAAAATTTAATTTTTAACTTTTTTTTCCATTTTTGCCTGTGTTGCGCGAATTTCGATGTGGCGATAGCACCAATGGATTGAGCACAAAAAATACTGTATGAGAATCGAAAAAAAAAAATTAACTTTTTTTTCCATTTTTGCCTGTGTTGCGACGTCTACATGGGAAGTTTGTATGTGTTCAGACAATGTATTTGGCTAATGTCAGCTAGCTAACTGAAAACATTCTGGCTGGCTCAGCGGCTGAATTCTATGCGTTGCGTTTTTTCATCGCAATCTGTAGTACAGAAATCATATATATGGAGATTTTTGTTTTTTTCATGTACCGTTATTCGTCAACAAGTCTGCCTATGCCACTGAACATAGTATACAGCCCATAAGAAATGTAAAATTTTCTACATTTATTTTTACATTGCCAATACATTAGTTATGGAGATTTTTGTTTTGTTTATTTTTTGTTGTTTGTAAACAAATCTGCCTATCTTTTTGCATTGCCTCTGCACATTTCCTATGGACATATACTGTGCACAATGCACAGTGACAATGCAAAAAGATAGGCAGATTTGTTTACAAACAACAAAAAATAAACAAAACAAAAATCCCCATATATATGATTTTTGTACTGCAGATGCGATGAAAAAACGCAACGCATAGAATTCAGCCGCTGAGCATGCCAGAATGTTTTCAGTTAGCTAGCTGACATTAGCCAAATACATTCTCTGGCGGCTGTAAATAATACATTGGCTTCTATGGCAAAATGTACACATGGAAATATCTCGAAAGCGGCTGGGTAAATCGGCAAAATGGACCATGGTATCACTCCCAAAGGGAGTGTTAACACCCGGCTGGTTTGATGGTGTAAAATACAAATCCGGTGGAATTTCGACTGATCCACGGATTCTCAGGATTTGACCTGATTCCAGCACTTCGAGATCACTTTGCAATATATGTTGGAAATTTTCCGACTCGGAAAAACTGGTTAACTTATTAATTGCTCCTTTGAACATGGACTTCTGTGTTGAGCTACCACAAAGCTTTTGATGATTTTTTAAGCGCCGCAAGTTATGCAACAGCTACGACTGTCACGACTATAGCGCTTACGTATTATATAAAATTGGAAGTTCTTAAGAAATAGTAGAGTTTCAGACACAAAATCTCAAAACAATAACAAATGAGGTAGGTAATGGAAAAGAAACTGACAAATCATTGTGGAAGTAAACAAATACATATCCATTCATAGAAATCATTTTGGAGCTATGTGAAATTTCCATGAAATCTACCGGTTCCCTTTACAGTGGCGATTCCTTTCTGAAACGGTTAAAAAAAATAAACACTCACCATAATCAATGATCAATTATTATTCCAATAAAATAATAACACTTCGATGACCGGTCACATATTCGATGTTCACGTCTTATTCTGAATTTTTATTCAAAATCTACTCCTTATCAATACCGCTGAATGGAACTTGTGTTGGATGAATCGATTAAAAGCGAGAAATTTCAAATAAATCAGCTAAGATAGCTACTTCGTAAATTCATCAATGACTATATATCAAATTCATTAAAATGATTAAAAATAAAACTAAACTTGATACATTCATAAAAAGAAAACAAACAATATTCTATTTATTTTATTTTATTTTATCAATTGGATTTGCTTATCACAGCCGGCGACAGCAGGCGCGAGTGACGAAAGCACCTCTGTGCTGAAAGTCGAACTCGCCTATATATATATACACGCAATTTCGAACTTTTTTCCTAAGAGGCCATCTGGTATGAATGAAGTATCGCTAGAAAGCCCCTGGCTCATAGGCCCAGAAAATGCATTCAAACTTGGGAATCGACCAACCGCCTCCATAGAAATAGTCACTTGAAAATTATGTACAATAATCAGTTTTTCCCATTTACCGGGGGGTGGACGCGGCCCAGTCATCTCAAAACATGGTTTTTCTGAAGCTTCTTGTCGAGACCTTTCCAACAAGACCAAGAACGTCGAAATCGGACCATCAGTTCATGAGTTATGACGATTTACAAAAATTTCTTTGGCGTCTCCACCAATTATTCTGAGATAATATTTTTTCTGTCCGTCCGTCCGTCCGTCCGTCCGTCCGTAGTTTTTGCCTGATCTTTTTTTAAACTCTCAGGCATTGAAGTATATCAAAAACTAAGACTTTTTTGTTCCGCCATTTTTTGATTTGGCCGCCATCTTGGCCTTGGCCGGCTTTTGAAAATTCAAAATATGGCCTTCTTTCCAATGATCACTGTGCCTAACCCAGTCAACCGATTTCAAACTTTTGGGTATCGTTGGAAAGGTCTTGAAGCCAGCTATCAAATGACATCTACTTCGATTTGAAAAAATTGAGTGGGCATGGTCTTATGGGCCCGAAATATAGAAACCCGAAAAAATGGTCACCTGGCCTTGCATAAATCGGCCATTTTCTCGAAAACGGCTCCGACGATTTTTTTAAAAATTCTCTGGAATTTAGCCCGAAGTTGGAGCTAAAATTTGACATATAGCTTATATCTGGGAAAACTCTGTTTTTCGAGATACAGCCATTAGAAGTTGAAAAGAACATGAAAAATCGACAAAAATCAACTAAAACTCATTTTTGTTGCCATTAACAAGGGTAAAATCATAACCAATGTGTTTTGGCGTTCAGATGAATAAAATTCCTTCAGATACCAGCCCCTTGCAAAGTCTTTTTATTCCACGCAATCAACATCATGAAAAAACTAAACATGTGATAGTTTCTTAGTATAAAAGCGATATGTACATGCATTAGTGCCGCGAATTGTTTCAATATTTCGATCTTTGCATCTTGGCATTGGCATTGGCCATCTTGGCCAGAGGTTGGTTGCAGCTAAATTTATTTATATAAATTTCAAATATCAAATAAATTTATCCCCGATATTTTTCATGCGTTGTGTTGTTCTGACGCATTTGCAGTACATAAACGAGACATCGGCTGTTGTATTGGCAGCCAGCTATTCATCGCAGAAATGAGATTTTTGTTTTGTTCATTTACCGATATTTGTAAACAAGTCTGCCACTGTGTCATATAGTCCGTAAGAAATGTGCGGAGACGAAAATGTTCGCCATTTAGTTTTACATTGCCAATACATTAGTTATGGAGATTTTTGTTTTATTATAAACCGAATGAAAACGGAGTATGACATAGGATGGCTGTTAATCTTATTGCAAAATTCTATAACAAAACAGCTGATATCAAATAAAAAACTTTCCCAAAGTCAATGCTCGTGCCGAAAGCGAACATAAAACATGTGATATCAATTTTGAAAAATCATTTCGGAGCGATTTTAATTCGCCAATTTTGCATTCATCTAACTATCGCTCCGAAATGATTTTTCAAAATTGATATCACACGTTTTATGTTCGCTTTCGGCACGAGCATTGACTTTGGGAAAGTTTTTTATTTGTCAAAATTACATTGAACGTGAATCCACTCATTTATTATATCATATTCTTCCTTTTTGAGGTTGTTTTGCTCCTTTAGAATTTTATTGAAGCAGTTA
>NW_022601507.1:4068-6058 GCF_009176505.1 Sitodiplosis mosellana | reverse complement strand
GGTAAATTACATGATGTAATATACGTATGTTTGATGTCAGATACACAGTCATGTTTCTTACGTACCAGCCCAGCACAAAGCCAATAAAATATTTTTTTAATTACAGTAGAATCTCGTAGAAGTTAATCGAAATATTCCAGAGGTGATTCACTTTTCTGGAAAATTTCAAGAAACCTAGTTTTTTTTATCGTTCCTATCCCGTGTGAAAAATTTGTGACTGACTAGCCAGCCGTCTAATTTCGGACTTTTTGGCTGACTATCAGTAACTAAAAGTAATTATCTCGAACAAAATATTTGACTGTAGTCAACTTCAGTTATAGTCATCTAGTAGCCAAAAAGTCCGAAATTAGACGGCTGGCTGAAAGAATAACTAAAAGTGATTATTTCTATACAACATTCTTGAATACAATCAACTTAGCCAGTTTAAGTTATTTGCAGCTACAAACAACTGAATGACTGTCAGTCACTTTATTTGCATACGGGATGACATTGTGTCATTTCATTTTTGAACATTTTGAGACCAACATTTCTTTTTCAAGCCCTTTGTAAACAAATTTCGAAGCCGTCAAAATTCGCTTAACTTTTGTGTGAGTTTATTTTTCCGAGATTCTACTGTATCCACATTTTCGAATGAATTGCTAATTATTGTTCCGTTAATAGGCACTATTTTCCCAAAGTTCACGAAACAACCACCAAAAGAAGAGCTATTACATAAGGGGGACACTATAGTACCCTGTGAAGCTGAAGGAAATAATATTACGTAATTTATTCATTATGAAAATATTCTGATTTGTGTTAACGAAAAGAAAAACCGATTTTATATGCAAATCGTAGTAATTCAATGCAACACCGAGCTTTGGAAAAATCAATTCCAAATTCTGAGTAGCATTCTGAAAGCAACGGCATTGAATGAATGGAAAATATTGTTTTTCATCCATGCTAGGTATTATTGGAAAAGAGATGGCGCTGAATTCGACTGGACCAAACTCAGAACGGATGCAAATAGTGGTTCAATAACCATCGATAAACCTGGCCAATACCAATGCTTCGCTAAAAATGAAAATGGCATTGCCTCGTCAAGTACCGTGACATTTCTTGCTAGGGGGAAAGAACCATGGGTATATTTACTTTATTGACACGTATTGACAAATATTCACAGGCATTTGCACTGCGTTCCGTAGTGTTATTGCGTGTGGCGGCTGTTTAACGTCAAAGTCATTTGAGGCGACGCGAGCGCCCCCAATTTCAACGGGCACATCAATGTAATTTAACTTTTCAAATCGGAACTACACAGCGCGTCAATTCGAAATATAGGAAAATATAGTGTCAACAGCCGCACCATGTGTTATTGTTGTTGTTTTCTTCTGTTGCTTCGTCTCGTTCGTGGCGAGCACGAATGACAGTTGCAAATACGCACATTTTATTGACCATATTTGTATGCATTCGCAGCTTGATATTCAGCGCATTGACACGCATTGACGCGTTTTGATCCAAACTCGGTAGAATATGCGATTATTTACAATATTTATATTTTCATTTACTCAGATATATCCCCCTGGAGTACCCTTAGTCTTTGACACTATTATTACTCGAGTTAAAGAAAATGAACCGGCTGTATTGAAATGTGAACCGCCATTTTCTCGGCCGTCAACAATTCGATGGGAACACATCAATGCCGAAGGGCTGGGTGAACCAATCAATGATTCGCGCATGACAACGGGACCAGATGGATACTTATACATTTCAAACATCAATCAAAAAGATAATAGTAGTAAATTCAAATGTGAATCAACACCTTTTGAACATGATAAACGTTATCTTTTAGCCGTGCCTTTCTTGCACGTTGTTCCAAATCCTGTACCACCTCCAAAATGGCCAATACTACAATACGCACAACGAAATGTAGTCGCTGTGGCAAGCAAATCGATTGAAATGTTTTGTATTTTTGGTGGAACTCCTGAACCAACGATGAAATGGAGAAGGAATGGTA
>NW_022601507.1:0-4058 GCF_009176505.1 Sitodiplosis mosellana | reverse complement strand
AGATCAATGAAAATGATAACCCATCAATTAAATCCATTCATGACAACGGCAATTTGATCATTGAAAATATTCAACCTAGAAATGCCAATGAATATAGTTGTAGAATAGACGTGGTATCACCAAGAAAAGGGCCCACATGGATTACATTGAAAAGAGTTACAATTGTCGTGGAAATGCCGGTTGGGGTCAATACCAAACGGCGTGTACAGAAAGCTGTCATAGGCGATTCGGTGGAAATCGAATGCGATTTAGATGCCACCAAGAATTCAATGATCCTGTTGTTCAAGAACGATGAAGAGCTCAATTTGACAAAAGACCCACGAATGGCAATCAACGGCCCGAAATTAGAAATTAAAAGTGTCGAAATGTCTGATGCCGGCGACTATAAATGCAAATCTTATGAAAAATATCTAATTCGAGTGGACAGTGTCACAAAATTGGTGCTTGAACAGGGGCTGCAAAATCCAGATGGTATTAAATCAGAAATGAACATGGATTGCTCGGGTTTTAAAATTTCATGGGATCCAGTTGAGGGAAATGACATAGTACAATATCATGTGCACTGGAGACCCAACTCTACAAACGAATTCTTCAACTTTACAACAAGTGAAACCAGTGCCACCATTTCAGATCAATTTAATGAAAACTATATCTTTAAAGTTGTGGCTGCAAACGAACGCGGCAAATCTAAGGCAGATGCCGATGTGCATGCATTTGAAATGAACTGCGATTTGAAGGCATTCCCTTTAAGTACAACGGCATTTCTTCTGCAATGGCAAAAACCAAACTTCGAAATTAAGGGCTACAAAGTTTTCTATCAAGAACATAGCGAAACAGATGGGCTTGGAACAAAAAAAGAACGCCAGCCACCAATTGACCAAACTCTCATAACTCAAACCAAATTAACGGGACTAAAACCAAACACCACCTATCGATTGTTCATCCACACGGTGGATAAAGAGAATGAAGATCAAGTGTAAGTCTCACTTTTTGGATATTCTAATATTTTTGGCTCAATTTTTTTTTCCGAAGAAATTGTGCTTTCGAACACATTGAACGATTTTTGTAAAGGATAATCAAATAAATTTGAGGAATTTCCGGTATATTCCTTTCACTAGTGTAGCGCTGGTGTGCTGCGTTCACACAAGCGCAAGGTTTAATACGTAAGAAAGAGTTAATAAAAATCAGTTCATTCTATACACTACACATAGCTAGACGTGTCAACTCATTGCTCTCTCATTCCATAAACTATTCATACACTCATTCTTATCATTCTTACATTCTAAAATATACCATTTATACCAAATACTAGATTCAAAGTGATTGAAAGTAAAACACTATCGACTGAACCAGCCGGCACACCAGATAAACCAACTTTGACATGGATGCAAATGCCAACGCCAAAAGAACATCTCTATTCTAATTATGTTATCAGAATGAATTGGCATCCAAATGTTGATGGAAATCCTGGAACAAACTTCACAGCAAAATACCGAAAGAAAGGCGATGAAAAATGGAACTATACCAAAAGAATCGATGACGAAGATTTTGTCATAGTTGACGGTGTGTCAGTGGGGTCAATCTATGAGCTCGCCGTTGTATCAGTCGGATACGAAGGAGAGGAAAATGAAAGCGATATTGCATTTGGTGAAATTGTCGATATCGGTATGTGCAAAAGAATGATTTCTTTGAATAGTAAATTTATTGAGGAAGACTAATTCATTCCTAAGATGGATTCACTTGATCCAATTGTTTCCTTTGATCGCCCCCTCCAATTGTTCTCTCAAAACAGATATAACAAGGAAAAAGGTCGATTTTGAACTCGAGGGTAGTGAAATGGAACTGAACTGTACAATAAGACATACCAATTTAAAACCGCTGTTGGATAATC
Source organism: Sitodiplosis mosellana (assembly GCF_009176505.1). Taxonomy (NCBI): domain Eukaryota; kingdom Metazoa; phylum Arthropoda; class Insecta; order Diptera; family Cecidomyiidae; genus Sitodiplosis; species Sitodiplosis mosellana. The sequence continues at coordinate 2,167 of NW_022601507.1, read as the reverse complement.
CTTTAGTCATGGTTTGGGAGAGCCCAAACAATAATGTTGCACGGACGGTCAGAAGCATTTATTTTCATTTCAATTCACACTGCAAAAACAATGTGTGTAATGGCAATGCTTGTCACACTTTGAGCCTACGTTCAACTGAATTACTAGCGAGCTAAAACGTCGTTCGGCAGGTGGCTGAATGGTTAAGCATCAGACCGGCAATCTGAGTATGCGGTGTTCGAGTCCCGCACTGCCAAAATTCTTTTTCTTTAATAAAGAAAAAAGAATAAGTGACGTTTCTCGCTTTAGTGGTGTAGTTGAACAAACGGCAATTCGAACGTATTGAGGCAATACAAAAACCAAATCATCATTAATTAGAATTTAATCCAATCTTTTTCCCCATTCATATAGGATGAACGTATAAAACAGTTGGATGTTATCAAGGAAAATTGTGATGGAGAAAGATGCGATTACATCTATCGAATGATGGTGAGCAAATTAGATAAGAACAAGGACTCCGGTGACTATCGATGTAATTTAACATTCGATGGCACATGGATACTCGACTCTGCGACGATAAAAGTTGATAAAATATTGGGTGAGTTCGATGATTACGATGAACTCTTTTTTAGACAAATCATTTGGCTTTCGATCAAAAATGTTCTTTTTTTGAATAATTTCTGGTTGTTATCTGAATTGAAAACAAAAAACAATAACATTGAACTGTTATACACGTTTTTATTAGATATCTGCAGCACTTTTGTCAATATAAAACCAGTATCTACGGTTAATTTAACAACAAACGCCAATGAAACGGCAAATTGGACAGCAGAATTAATTGGATATCCCAATCCATCATTTGATTGGCGATCTAACAACGGTGCCAAAATTCCATGGGGCTCCGAATCAAGTAACAAAAGTGTTTCATTCACAAGCACAGAAAATGGTAAGATTATTACATTGACATTGAGTAATGTGACGGTCAGAGATTCGGGAATCTATACGTTGTATGCGGAAAATGGAAACGGTGAACATAACCAAATTAAAAGCGATTTTCGGCTGAATGTCAGAGGTATATGTAATTTTTGAAAAAAATATTCAATGAATAAGTTATATGTATGTCACCGCCAAAATCCTTATCATACTTCAGTGGCGTATCCAGGTTTGGGGGTATTCCAGGTTTGGGGGTTCAAACCCCCCCCCCCCCCCCCCGAAATCCGGAAAGGGAAAAAATATTATAGATTGAAGAGAAATTGCATTCAAGGTTACAAGTTATCAAGAAAATTTCCGCTCGCTTCGCTCGCGGCCCTGTAACAACTTTCGCAAAATATATTATTGTGGCTCCATTTACCTTAAAGATTCGTATGATTGTGATTAAATTTTATGTATAAAGTTTATGTTTAACCTTTTTTTGTAAAAGTAGTTCGATATTCATCAAATCATTTACTTGTGCAGCTGAATATGAAAATACCGAACACATTCAATAAATTGCAATAATCTTGTAGAAAATTCGACGATTCAAATGTGACGATTTCTAGGGTATGATGATATTTTTACGAAAACTTATATATTAACTTTGATGCGGTTGAAATGAACATGAGACTTTCGTCGCTCAATACACAGATACGAAACAAAAATAAAGCAATCCATTAAAATGGAACATGGAAAAGAAATCCGTAAGAATGAAACATAGCATGTGCCGTTTTAAGTATTTCGCTTTGCGGTGTTCCGTTTTGATAGATTTTTTGTCTGCAGTGTCGGCATGAACGAATCCTCCCGCATTGTTTCATATGAATGGATCTGTATCACATTGTTCCGTTACTCGAATATTTTTCCGTGTGTTCCATTTCAATTGATTCCCGAGCTATTGATGACGTCACTCGCATTTACCACATGATGCAAATTAAGTGATAAGGAGCCCGAATTTCGATGTGGCGATAACACCAATGGATTGGGCAAAAAAAATACTATATGAGAATCGAAAAAAAAATTAAACTTTTTTTTCGATTTTTGCCTGTTTCGGGGAAGTCTACATGGGAAGTTTGTATGAAAACCTCGGAGCGCCGGTGTTTTACCCGTATTGTTATACACTACCGTGCAAAAGTTTGGAACCACTAGGTATTTTTCATACAAATTACCCATTTTTGGTGGACTCATTAACATGATATTTTGTGCATAGTTTCTACAA
>NW_022601506.1:0-28780 GCF_009176505.1 Sitodiplosis mosellana | reverse complement strand
TGGTGATCTTTGCTGTTGAATGTATGTGACGAATTTTGACGAGTGCTTTAATCAGCTGTTGTTGTGATTATGAATATCGATTGCTCTGATGATAAGAGAAAATTCGCGTTTTTCGCGATTTTTCCCGTAAATGATAAGAGATAACGAATTGGTGTCTTCGGAAAAGTTGTAGTATTCAGCCGGCACTATAAATTTGCCGAAAACAGATATCGCTTATCTCTTATCAGTTCCACAATATACGCGAAAAACCGCGAAAGATCTCCCACCATATGGGTTTTTTGATAATTTTTTTTTTGCTTGACTGATGAGAGATAAGTGACATCTGTTTTCAGCAAAGTTGTACAGGACCACAAGTACTACAATTTTACACATGCTTTATTTCGTTATCTCTTATCAGTTAAGCGAAAAACCGCGAAAAACGCGAGATTTCTCTTATCATTTTTCGCGTTACTGATAAGAGATAATGACTAGGTTTCTTGAGCAAAGTTGTAGAACCCAATCCGCTTTACAGCTTTGCTGAAGACAGATATCTATTATCTCTTATCAGTTCCGTGATAAATGGAAAACCGAATATTGGCGTTTTCGCGGTTTTTCGCGTATTTTGCGGAACTGATAAGAGATAAGCGATATCTGTCTTTAGTAAAGATGTAGAAGACTTCTAGTACTACATATTTGCCGAAGACAATAAATCGTTATCTCTTATCACAGTCCAGTTTTCATGAAAAAATACAGTTGGGGCGTCGTACGCCCGACTTTTATATGACCTCATTTTCAAAATGATTTTTTTTAGTTTCTTGTACGCGCGCGGGCTCTCTATCTTTCTCTATCGCTCATTCTTTCTTTCGGTCTTTCCGTCTTTCTTCGTTTCGTTTGGTAGTCGCGCCAAAGACAGAGAGCGAGATACACACAGCACTCAGCCAGAGATTAAAATAAGAATTTTTAAGAACTACCGTTCGAGCTGAAAAAATCAATGACCTAAAAAAAAGGTCCTCACTTTTGGAAATCGATTCTATCTAGTGTAAAACCAGTCTCCGAAAAAAGTGGAGACTAAAAAAAAATTCAGGTAAAATGTTATGCTTTCAACATGTTTTGATTGTTTTCGAAGGTTCAATAAGAATCTTAATACGTTTTTCTGGCGTTTCACTAATCAAATTTGGATCATGAAAAAATATGCAGTGAGATTCACTAAGCTTGAAATTGTGTAAATTTAACATAACGCTATTAACATATGCAAATCTTCATACCTCCCATACCAAAGTACTGAAAAATCGATTTTTTCCCACTTTCTACGAATAGTGCTCGGCCTCCAGGCAACATTTTTGAAATCTGAAAACGCCATTCGCCAGCACTATTCCAGCACTATTTTTTGACGTATGATTTGTATAGAAAAAATAATATTTCACATACCTCCCATACAAAAGTACCCAAAAATCGATTTTTCAACTTTAAACGAATAGTGCTAGCGTTTCCGAACAGCACTATTCATGGGACCAATTGCAATCGACAGCACTATTCGAGCACTATTTTTTACATCTTCTGGTTTACCAGCACTATTTCCGGGCGGTGCTGATGACATGTACCTCGAGAACGAAAGTATAACAAGCCTACTTATTTGTCTTTTGCGCTCAGAGTTTTTGTGTTATGGCTTTACGCAGAGTTTTCGTGTAATATGCTTTTGACCAATGCTCATATGTATTAGGTTTTTCCATGAATTTTTTCTATGTTTGGTTTTAGCTCTGCTTTCGCTGTGCACTGAAATTTTCTGTTTTATATATTATGCTTTTTTTTTTCTTTTCTCACTTGTTGACAGATTTCAATGAAGCAAACTTTTCAACGAAAATTTGTTTTCAAATGTTCCAAATAATACAATGAAGAGTTTCATTCATCGTCATCTTTTGAAAATTCACCGGATCACAAAAAATTATTATCATTTACACACTCTATACATTATTTACGGATTTTCTCAACAATTTCAATGCAAATACTGGAATGTTTTCGACTGGACTGACGCGCATTTTTTGTTTACATAAATTTGACAGAACGGATCAATATTTAGTTGATAGCGCTTGCTCTTTTTGTATGTATCGGTTGGTGTACGAGTACGACGGAGACATTGAATGCTCTTTGCGAATGTTCCAGACGGAGTGTAACAAGCGAATTCACGACACACATATAGCTGTTTCAGACGCTCGCACTAGCATTCGCAAAGAACATTCACTGTCGCGCAGAGATGACTGAAGCGCACCGTGTGAACGAGCAACGGCCGCACGGACACTGAGTTTGCGTGCGTAAAACATGCTCAGTGCGATAATGCGCTGCGGCACAAACAAACTCACTCCGTGAAGTGAGTATAAGCGCACCAACGGAGTGCGCTTCAGCGCACTCTTACACAACGAACAAACAATAGAGAGGATACACAAAGAAAGAAACATAAAGAAAAGAAGAAGACAATACACACTCAACTCTTTATATGTGTGTATAAACGTTATAAGGCAACAGAGTCAGAGTGCGCACATATTTATTAGCAGCAGAGTCAGAGTGCGAACTTAAACTCATAACGAAGTGAGTGTAAACGCACAGAGCAGAAAACGACTCTCAGTTGAGTTGCTGAATACGCTACTGAGCGTGCGCTCAGTCATCTCTGCTGTCCCGTCGTACTCGTACACCAACCGATACATACAAAAAGAGCAAGCGCTATCAACTAAATACACTGTAGTAACAAAAAAAATGTACGGTTAAACACATGAAGCTCAGATTTTAGTTCCTGGCGAGCCATGATCAACCACATATTTCATTTTGGAAAGTTGGTGGATTGGTGAAATTTTTTTTTTTCAAAAATTTTCATTTTTCTGGATGATTTGACCTCGCGATTTGGCCTATTCATGCATTTTTCTCGAAGAAGAGGTGATTTGACGTCAATGATGTGTACAAATGATATGCTCAAAAAAGTCCAAAGATAAAAAATATACCATGGTTGAGGGTGCCCATCCATATTGGAGAGGCATAGGGGCTCAAAATGGTCAAAAAATGGTCTAAAATCACTAATATAGGACCAAAAGTGGATAAAAACCCACTTTTACCTCCAAATCGATTTCATATCCGGAAAGCCCAGAAAAAATCCAGTAAATATGCTGAACACTTTAACATGATAATTCCCGCTCTTCAGCCTCAAATCAAGCTAGAAAAAATTGGAAAATCACAATATCTGCCAATATACATAAAGGTGTCAAACGGACGGACTGTCCGTCTTTTTAGCCCGTCCGTCCGCCCGTCCAGGGCTCTTGAAATTTTTTTTGTCCGTCCGTCCGTCCGTTCAGAGCCGCTAGAAATTTTCTTGTCCGTCCGTCCGTCCGATCAACGCTGAACGGACGGACGGACGGACAAGAAAATTCACGAGGATTCTGAACGGACGGACGGACGGACGGACAACAACATATCTGAGGTTCCTGAACGGACGGACGGACGGACAACAAAATTTCTGGCGGACGGACGGACGGACAAAAAATTTCGTTTTTCATTGATTTTTGACGCAAAAAAAAAAAAAAAAAATTTAGTAACTGATTTGTAATCAGCTTCCCATTTGAAACAGCTCAAACCTATTTTCACGTCAAAAATCAATGAAATTTTTTCAACGAAACGTAATTTTTTGTCCGTCCGTCCGTTCAGAGCCCTCTAAATTTAGTTGTCCGTCCGTCCGTCCGTTCAGGACCCTCAGAAATTTCATTGTCCGTCCGCCCGTCCGTTCAGAGCCGCTAGAAATTTTCTTGTCCGTCCGTCCGTTCAGCTTTGATCGGACGGATGGACGGGCAAGAAAATTTCTAGCGGCTCTGAACGGACGGACGGACGGACAAAGAAAATTTCAAGAGCCCTGGATGGACGGACAAGGTGCTTGTCCGTTGACACCTTTAAATATACAGTCATTTTTACCTGCCTTAACGGCAGTAGATCAGGTAAGGTATAGTTCTAAACAGTAGCATTTGATCGTTTTTTTTACATACCTTCCATCCACCGTGGTGACCTCAATTTTGGATTCGGAGGGCCAAATTGAACGAAAATCGCGAGGAATCAACCAATTTACCTCGATTTTTGTCAAAATACCACGATTAATTATTCTATTTCATCTTCATATTGAATATGTTGATCTTTGTACTCTTTTTTACATTCCCGCGTAAATATAAATTGGTTTAAATTGAAAACAAAATAAAAAATCTCAAAAGAACAATATGTATCGATGAAAAACCCGACCAAAAATCAATAAAAATGGTAGAAAATCGATAGAAATACCAAATTGATTGTGTTTTTTGTCTCCATTTGATAAAATTGGTGCCTGATAAATAAAACAAAGACATTTTTACAGCAACTGAGTTACTTATTCCTCACAAAATCGTGGTATTTTGACAAAAATCGAGGTAAATTGGTTGAAATCTACCCCCAAAAAAATGTTGTTTACTATGAAATATGTGCAAAATAGCGATGTGCGTATGGCGTCGTTCGCGTCCGCGTTCGCGTTCGCGTCCGCGGCCGAACTTTTTGTTCGCCGGATATCTCAAAAAGTTGACAAGATAATTGAGATCTGTAAGAGCCAAAAGTTTTGGCATGTCGAGACAAAGCTTCGGATTTATTTTGAGCCCATTCTGATTTACCAATTTCGTACCATAAGCCTCCGATTGAGGACCTGAAAAACCTTGAAAAATGACACTTTTGTACGGGAAGTACCCGAAAAAAGCATTTTTTTGGGGTTTTGGTCGAAGCAAACTGATGTTTTTTTGCAAAAATAATGGGAGCCTTCAAACAACCGAACACCTACTTGCCCATAAATTTGGTCCAAAATCGACATTTCTTGACATTTTCCTCGAAAAATAGACTTTTGTAAGAAAAATCACACAGAAAGCCATTTTTTAGGGTTTTGGTCAAAGCAAACTGATGTTTTTTTGCAAAAATAATGGGAGTCTGTGAACAACCGAACACCTACTTGCCCATAAATTTGGTCCAAAATCGACATTTCTTGAAATTTTCCTCGAAAAATAGACTTTTGTATGAAAAATCACATAGAAAGCCATTTTCAGGGTTTTGGTCAAGGTAAACTAATGTTTTTTTGCAAAAATAATGGGAGTCTGTGAACAACCGAATACCTATTTGCCCATAAATTTGGTCCAAAATCGACATTTCTTGAAATTTTTGAAATTTTGTTCGAAAATAACACTTTTGTATGGAAAATGGTCGAAATAGTTATATTTTAAGGTCAAAAATGCTATGAAAAAAGGGTCCATTGAAATTTTGCTTAAACATTAAGCGGGAGGTAAACTAAATTGCTGCGGAGCGGAAAAGTTTGGATTACGTATGTAATTCGTTTTATTTTTCTGTTGACGATCATAGTTTGGAGCTCTGCCAATGAAACAAAATCAAATCCGTCTATCATTGTTACTTCGAACTTCGGTTCACTTTTTCTTGTGGCTTTGATTAAATTGAACCAATTGCTTGGTGTGAATATCTCTCCCGATTTTTTTCGCTCTTTTTCAATCAATCCAAACGATCTATCGCAACTATTATAGCTATGGTCCGACACGAAATACTTTTGAGTGATCGAATCCAGCGCATGTTCTGTTGTCAAATCATGGAGATATTTCTTCGGCAGCATAGTCAGTTTGATATTTTTATTTTGGCCGCCACAACGATCTGAATATGCGATGGTTTCCGACGCATCTGGTGACACATGATTCTTGATGTGCTTGAGCAGGCATGAGCCAATCTCCTGGCCACCTCTGGAGGCAATGTTTTCACTCCATACATACATATATGCGCGTTCTTGGACCTCATCATAAATGCAAAGATTGTATGTCCATAATTGCCGGCTGTAGGTCAACGACGGTGTTTCGAGCGTTTTTTGTAAATCAAATGTGAAAACAACAATTTTCCCGTCGCTATTCATTGCACATTCAACATCGGCAACAAATTCGGCTCGCGTTTCTTCGACACGTTTCAAATGGTGTTCATGGCTTTGTCGTAGGGCATCCTTGTGTTCTTCGGAAGCCAAATTGCTTTTCAAAGCTGCATCAATTTCGTCGCATGTGCGGCAGGTGTCTGTGTGCCGACGCTTAAAACCTAAGTTATATTCCGTGTTAAAAACTTGCCGGAAAATGTGATTGCTGACACATTCCTTATTTTTCGGATCAAGATCGCCTTTGTATTCCTTGTATAAAATTGCCAAACTCAAGGAATGAAGCAAATACTTGCGCTGGCTCTCAGCTCGGCAGTAATGAGACTCATATTTCGGGAGACGGTCAATGAACTGGCGCACACCTTGAAGTAGAACTTCATTGGTTTTGTTGACCGAAGTTTTTTCCCCACGTTCATCGAGAGCACTTATATTTGATTTGAACGATTTTAACGCATTGAAAATTTGATATGACGTGACTTGAATGCAATTCATAAAAAAAATCTCGGCACACGACCTGTTCAACACCTTTGTCATCAATAAGCGTGTAAATATGGTTAAAATTTCTTGCTTTGATCGACCGCAATGGAAATGTTGCACTTTTTTTGTTTTGACTAGTTCACGTTTGACACAAGCACGAATGAAGAGGGTTTTCTGTGACCATTTCATGCTTTGGTAATACGAATCGAATATCTCTTTTTGGCGCACAACATCGACCTTACTTGAGCAACTGAGTTTTTGTTTTCTGTCTTCCAAGCATTTGCAAATTACTTGGGGATTGAATGTTTTTGCTGGTACTGTTCGCCCAGTCTTTGTAACGTGTTCGATCCCACGTTCAACACGATCTTTTGGGAGAAACGATTTGTGTTCGTAGTATTTTCGGATTCTTTTTCGTGGGCGCACTGGAAATAAAATGTATTCTTAGCTAAATGCGAAATCTTTTCATTGAAAATTTATTGAAAAGTACCATTATTTTCTTTATTGAAATCTTCCAACTCTTCAGAATCGGCACCAGTTTGACTCTCTTCAGAATCGGATACAACCAAATATTCGTGTTCTTCACATTCAACGCCTTTAAATGTAAAACCAATCGAAAATAAAAAAAAACGATCGAAAATTTCAGAATGAAATCCGATATTTACCTTCTTCGTCCTCTTCTGAATTCCATTGTGTGTCACAATCAATTGGAAATTAAAAAATTAGAAACGGAACAGAAAAAGTATTTGCTCTGTAGCATCGCTTCAACTGAATAGAAGTGCAGTGCAGCGTAACGCGTGTGGTATGAATATTATGCTAGACATTATGCAACAGCTACTAGTATAAAAACATAGAAAAAATTCATACAAAAACCTAATACACATGAGCATTGGTCAAAAGCATATTACACGAAAACTCTGCGTATAGCCATAACACAAAAACTCTGAGCGCAAAAGACAAATAAGTGAGCTTGTTATACTTTCGTTCTCGCAGTAAATATATTTGGTTTTTGCGCTCGCAAATTTGCCATTCGTCTTTTGCCAACAAAATTTCTACGTTTGTGTTCTGCGCACATGTTTTGTGAATTATGTTTTTCCTCTCAAGCCGTCATATGTGCCTTGGCACTGTGTTATTTTCAAAGTGAAATAGGACTTTGTCCGTCGAATATCAGCAGTTTTTTCGAAATTCGCTAAGACTCCTTCCAAATACTTGAGACGATCCCGTTGCAATCTCAGCAAATCTGTAACGCTTTGAATTGTCGATTGTTCGCCCTCTGAATCACTCATTTTATTGCACTACACGAATTACGGTAAAATGTCAAATGGTTTTGATTTTATTTTTTCACTTTTTGAATGTTCGTGAATTTGTTCGCTTTTTTCTCCCATGGGCCACCAAAATGTTTGTGTCGGAGACAATATTCGGCCGCTTAGTTTAAAATAAAATAACACTTGACTTCTTTTTCGTATGATTTTAATGCAAATGACTTGTTGATGCGAGACTCGATTCGAATTGGGTGTGTAACAATATGGAAATGCCGTATAGTAATTGCGCAATACAAATCGATCAAATAATATTTGACAAATATTTCCACCGAACACAATCAGTGAGTGTTGTGTGGTTCTTATTCTTTGATGAAATGCACGACAAACTATAATATTTCACAATACAAATCGATCAAATACTTTCACCCAACACAATCAGTGAGAGTTGTGTGGTTATTATTCTTTGATGAAATGTACGGAACCGGATAGCAATTTCGCAATACAGATCGATCAAATACTTAAACCGACCACAATTAATGGGAGTTGTGTAGTTCACTTTCTTTGATGAAATGCACGCAAAATTGCAGTAACAATGAAGGACTGGGCTTCGCAAAATGACTATGGAATTGATGCCAATGTGATTGTACTTTTTATTCTAATGAAATGCAAAATGGCTAAAAATTAAACTATTGTGCGTGAACGATTTGCTTGTGATGCGGATGGCTGCTATGGAACGAAAGTTCTGGAATTACATTGTTTGACTAAAATGATGTTGCAAAATTGAACAATGCCGTGTAACCCTATCAGTGTAAATCTGTATGACAACAACAAACATACAGCTCACGAACACGCTCACACTCACTATGGTGAGTCCGAGCGTGTGTTGCCGCTGTTTCCCCATGTCGCACAGTGAACTGTCAATTGAACGTTTTATAACTAATTAAGTGCTGCCATTAGACTGCTCCAAAAAAAAGTTGTCCCTCATCCAAAAGGCCCGGGCAGTTTCGAAAAATATACCTCAAAAAATAGATTTTGTCCAAAAAAATCATATGGGTACCATATAAAAACCCATGGCAAGCCCCATATCAAAATTTTCATGACAGCGATTTCGGAAGCCAATTCATATCGCAACATTTCGACTTAAATCATTTTTCCAGCCAATTCTCGGCAAAAACTGATGATGAGGTTTGGTTTGGCTTGTCAATATCCACAACTGTTACCAAGCCATCAGCCCTTGAAAAGGCATTCTAGGCCAGTTGCAGTGTAAAATGTCCAAAAAAATGGCAGATTTTCGGCATTTTTTGCATTTTTCACTCTACTGGTCATCCAGGTGGTAGACTTTGGTTCGGTTTTCGACTTGTTTCATGTAGTCAAAACCTGTACAAAAATTTTGGTACTTGACAGATTTCAATTTGGATGAAATTTGGTGTTAATTGATTCAGATATAAAAGACAAATTTCAGGTCAAAATGAGCAAATCACAAACATGAGCTTCGATTTGACAGATAAAAGCAAACAATTTCTACCTCTTCTGCCTTTGAACATCTAGTATGATCCCTTACGAACATTTTAAGTACCAACACGACCAAATTGAGTGATGTTTTCACATATTTCTGGCCTCATATTCGATTTCAACTCCCAAAAAATCGACTTTCGACCGAAAAATCCCTAAATATAGGCTTTTTAGGGATGGTGTCTTGACGCAAAGTTATTTTTTCTCAAAAATAAGGGGAGTCTTCCCAGACAAAAACTCTTAAAATTGGCTTTTTGCGGTACCTCCCGAACAAAAGTTACGTTTTTCATGCATTTTGCTATGAAAATATCAATTTTTGTTCGGGAGGTACCCCAAAAATCATTCATAAGAGCTTCTGTATGAGAAGATTCCCAATATTTCTCGAAAAAAATAACTTTTTACTAAGAAACTCATTTAAAAAGTGTATTTTTGAGGTAACTCCCGAACAAAAATTGATATTTTCATTTTGGATGAGGGAAAAAAAATTTTTGGAGCAGTCTATGCTGCCATCCAGTGAAAACAGTACAATAGGGTGTTTTCGGCATTGTTTGATCAAAAAAAGGTATGCTTCATTCGATAGATCTCAGAATTCTGAGTCGATTGATAATATTTTTGTCGCGGATGGACTTGTGATGACACTTCCCGAAGCTGAAAACAAAAACAGTTTTATTCTGAATTTCCATAGTAACCTGTGACAACCAGATTTGATTTGAAATTTAAAAGCAAACATTTGACAAGAAAACATATAATTGAATCTAGTTGTCACACGTTACTATTGAAATTCAGAATAAAACTGTTATTGTTTTTAGTTTCGGGAAGTGTCACCACAAGTCCATCCGCGACAAAAATGTTATCAATCGACTCAGAATTCTGAGATCTATCGAAGGAGACTTACCATTTTTCGATTGAACGATGCCGAAAACACCCTACTATACAATCCCTATATTGTTCCCTGAGTAATGTGGTCATAATTTGTATGGTAATTTAAATAGTAGATCTCAACCATTGTACAACTAGATGTAAGCATGAAGAAACCGAATAAATAATAATAATAATCTGCCAGAAGTTGTAACTACCTATGGTTATCGGGTAGTGCGCGAACCAAACATATTAAGAAGTTGTGATGCAAAGTATATGTCATCCAAGCCACCAAATCAGGCAGTGTTCTTCATAGCCGGCGGAGATACGCCGGATGGTGAAATTGTTGAACCACCTGGCGATCCTAGCGGACTGGTTGTCTCAGAAACATATGGCAAAATCATGGGCATAAACCAGGGTATAAATGGAACGTCGACCGGTGGTCGCGGTATCTTTCTTCCCATTTCTCTCTTCCTTGATTTTATCAATGATCCAAATTTAGATTGAATATAATGAACTTATCCTAACATTTCTTTTGATTTCATCGCTAAACTTATTGCAGAGCGTGGCGGTGAAGAAGTAATGTGCTTTTATTTGCAGATGTGTCATTTCCATTTCAAAGTTAAATAAACAATATATAAATGCGAATATATGTGAAAAGTGCATTTCATTTTATTTTTCATTGATCGTTGCGCAGTTATAATGATTATCGTGGTTAGATAGGGTTGTTACCCGTTGATGTTACATGTGATTTAACCACTGATTTGTGCAAAGAAATCAAACGAAAATCTGTGAAATGACGAGAAAACGTGTTTTTTATGCAAATGGCTTACATGATTTCGATGATAAAAATGGGATTGGCCCAAACCACCGGTTTATAGGCGAACTGCGAACCATTTTTGTGTTCCTGAAGAGATGGGAGACAGACACTTCATGCAATGTTTAATGTTTAAACATTTCAAGATATTCATTTTTGCTTGTGAAACTGGCCTCCTATTTCCATACTCCGTTTTCATTCGGTTTGCAACACAGCAGTGACGCGCATGGTATAATTTTGAACTATTTTCATGACCTGTCAAATACCTCAGCATTCCAGTTTAACCACGAAAAAATTCACCACCTGTAGCCTATTTCACCAAATGTTTTCATGAGATTTTCTTCTCAAGTTTTGTTGGACAAACAAATATATCTAAATGTAGCAATGAGAAAATCTCAATAAAAACGTGAAAATATTCTCATTTTTCCACATTATTTTGAGCGTCAACTTGAAATTTCGAGATTTTTTCTCAAAAATGTGGGATCACATCATGGTTGGCTCAAAAATAAATGAAAATTTAAAATTTGCGCTCAAAATAATGTCAAAAAATGAGAATATTTTCACGTTTCTATTGAGATTTTCTCATTGCTACATTTAGATACATTTGTTTCACCAAAAAAACTTGTAAAGAAAATCTCATGAAAACTTTTCATGAAAACATTTAGTGAAATAGGCTGCTGCTTATTCATTTGTTCTGAGTAAAAATTATCTCATATTTAATAATTTATTCTTTTGTTGCAATAACAGAACATTTTTCAGAACTAAAAATGAGACACATTTGTTTTAATCGGAGAGACTTTCACGTGAAAAAACTGGAAATTTCATATAAGGCCTGCTTCATCAAACAGTGTAACTTATATAAAAATTCAGAGCGCGTAAGTCACTGACATCAACTTATAATTGAATTTCACAAAAAAATTTTACTATTGCAATAACTACTTGACCAATACTTAATCTTTCTTCCTATTTGTAGACATGAGTTTCTAATGAGAATACTGAAGCAGGCCTCCATCCTTCATACTGATTAACTGATAGCTCTTCTCACCTTAGAGTTTATGGTGGCAAGTAGTTACGAATTCTGCCGTATCTGTCATTGCATTTATTCGTTGGCGCTAGTGTAATGTCACAAACCTTTCACTGTTTTCTCGACTTTGTAAGGATTTTTGCTGATGCAATTGGGGTATGCCTATTTCTCACCAGGAACGCATATATGATTCCCATGTAATTAAGCGCATTTGGCTAATCCCATTTTTATAATCAACAACACATACACACATATGTATATGATGACCCTTCATCACGAATTGAACAAAAAAGTACTCTTAAAGTAAATTCATATCAACACTGTGTACTCCAACATCACGTACTTCAAATTCCTTTGGTGCACACGTATAGCTGTTGTTTTTTCATTCCATCTGAACAAACACAAGAGTGGTGTGTTGGGCTAAAGCCGTTTTCTAAAATGATTATTCGTTTATTGTGCGACGTTTCGCTCTTATTAGGAGCATCATCAGGCTGGAGAACAAAAATGTACACAAAAACAATGAGTAAGTGTCTAAACAATTGGAAACAGCCGAAAATATCCAAATTACGAACCAGTTACATCTGAATTTAAAATGTTTTCGAACGTATTCCAATTTTTTCTATCAATTTCCACAAATTGTATCAGCTACACGTGTCCACCAAAGGAATTTTGTTATTGAGCTTCATTTAGTGTCTGAATATGATTACACTATGCAACAACAAGAAACACCCACAGAGAAGAGAACTTATTTCCTATGTTTTTGGGCCCACTTAATCCAAATCTAGCTTTAGTTTGTCCTGGCACGTCTAGTTTTCAAGATACGTTCATTGCGAATTCCGTATCAGATTTGGATTAAGTGGGCCAAAAAAACCTTGGAAATGAGTCTCCTCTTTTTGGAGAATTTCGTTTTCGAAATTTGTTGCATAGTGTTAGTAGACCTCAATGCATGAATTCCATAACTGAAAAATACCACATTTCATCAATTATTGATTGCATGGCACGTGTCAGCTATTGGTAGATGAATAGTTTAAAAGAGGCAGCACCGCACGTGGAAGACCAAACGAATTCAAAGGATCTTCTGAAGAAGTACAAGACGGTTCTCCACTATCATTGTGCAACAGGTTAAAACTCTGTTTGGTTGGCAAATTAAAATGAATCTACTTCACGGTTTGTTTTCGGTGCTATTTATCGTTGAATTTTCGGTAAGTTTTTTTCACTTTCTTCCAATAAAATACGATATTTCTGTAGAACTAAAAGTGAACACGAAATTTCCTTTTTTAGGAACTTCAAGGAAAACGTAAGACATTTTTGGTTTTCGAACTAGCTTTTTATTATTCCAAAGGATTTTTTCAGACTTTTATAATATTCAATTCGAAATTCCAACTTTTTTCTAATGAATAGATGGCTTTTTCTCGCAAGCTCTTCTTAAGGGCGAAGTGATTGAAAACATGTCACAGGCAAAGTTTGTAGCTGGAATCCATGCTCCCGCAAGTGAGTCTGCTTTAGAATCATTTTCATTTTTTTGTGTGTGAATTTTTGTCCGAAAAATTCAAATATTCTATCAATTTTGCTAGGGGCTGACTACGTTTCAGAAAATTGAAAATAATGCTAGATTTTATAATTTGTTTCAAACAATATATTATTTACAACTGTGACATTTTTCGAACTTTCTCCAGAAACGTTTCATTGTAAATGATAACTTTCTATTTTGTATTGTTATTAAAACGAATATGCATTTCTGTGGTTTACTGTCAGAAAATTCATCACATTGT
The DNA here is from genome assembly GCF_009176505.1 of Sitodiplosis mosellana. Taxonomy (NCBI): domain Eukaryota; kingdom Metazoa; phylum Arthropoda; class Insecta; order Diptera; family Cecidomyiidae; genus Sitodiplosis; species Sitodiplosis mosellana. Next base: position 15,123 of record NW_022601506.1, on the reverse strand, counting down.
GGTGGTCAAAAGAAACGTTCATAGTGGATTATAGATTTAGTCAAATATTTGAGTTAACCATAGGTGTTAATTTTTGTAATAATTATTCGTTTTTTTATTCACTTATTACTTTTGTCATATTTATTCATTTATTCGTTATTCGTTCTTATTCGCTAATAAGAACGAATAATTATTCATTTATTCGTGAATAAGTTGTAACAGTTATTACTTCTTACAACTTCTTTTTCAATTTTCATTCGTTTTCTTATTCGTTTCTTATTCACTTCTTATTCGTTTCATATATTATTCAATTTTTATTACATTTCTTATTCGTTTCTTACATGAATAAATGAATAATTATTCGTTCTTATTCGCGAGTAAGAACGAATAACGAATAAATGAATAATCACATAAAATGAATAAGTAATAAAATCTTTTATTACTTATTATTTATTCGTTACACCTATGGAGTTAACATACAGATGGTATTAAAACTGAATGATAGACACGAATTTTGTAGATGAAAAATTCGCGGTTTGTCCCTAGCAATTTTGTGTGTGTGTTCATTTTTTCTTTAAATATTATTGCTCTTACTGAGAATGAAACGATTTTATTACAAAATATTTGCATGAATACAAAGACCATCCAAATGATGCCAGTAGAAAAATTACGAATATTTGTACCGCATTTATTCTGTCGAAAACGGAAATTATTACGAATGCCCATTGTGTGGATGACGCTCTATATGTTTATGTGGTAGCTGGTACGAAAGTTGTATTAGATCCAAACCAGAAAATTAAAATCAAAGTCGAAAAAGAGAACATTGCATATCACCCTTATTATAGTAATTCAATTGATGGTGCATTTGATATTGCCAAAATTACACTGAAAACGCCGTTAGAATTCAGCGATACCGTTGGTAGTATCGAACTCGTGGATAAGGATTACAAATTGAATAACCCATCAGAAGTGGTCACCGTATATGGGTATGGTGTATTGAACAACACCGGACCAATGATATTGAGGCGTTATGATGCGAAATATATATCTGATGCCAACGCATCTAAACTAAGTCAGACTTTGTACTTTACAACTGGTGAAGCTACGAATGATGGCGAAATTCTTACTCACGGTGATTCGGGTGGACCAGTTGTTTCAAAAACAAATGGCAAAATAGTGGGGATAACAATGGGTGAAACAGCAAATGGTCGCGGAGCGTTCCTTCCAATTACTCTATTTCTTGATTTTATTCGTGACCCAAAGGTATCTAATCACAATGCCCCAAAGTTTATTCTCAACAACGCAAACAAAATCATTTTTTGCATTAATTTCAGAGCGTGAAACCAATTCCACCTCAGCTTACACCTAACGAAGCTAAATTTATAGCCGATATAACGGCACCGGGAAGTAAGTGTGCATTCGAAATTCGAGCCGAATTAAACCGTTTTTAACGTCACTTTTTTTATTTTAAATAGAGGAGAGGCAAAATCGGAGATTTTTCATGATTCGTAAACATAAATATTCATTCTGAGATGTTTTTCTATTACAGAATTTCTTACTGCTTATAAAGAAGATTTTGCAGATGTTGACGAAGATGTTGAACTAAGATTTAATGCAATCATTTTGTCGGAAACGGAGATTTTGACCTGTGCGCATAGTGTGCTCGGCGCCCCATATGTCTACGTAACCGTTAATAAACTATCAAGAAATGCGACAGAACTTAAAGTCACTGAAGACCAGATAGAAATTCATAAGAAATGCGCATTGTCTGGATTCGCATTTAACGTTGCCAAGATTACACTTAAAGAACCGTTGGAGTTCAACGATAATGTCGGCAGCATAGATTTGGTGGACAAAGATTACAAAATGAATGACCCGTCCGAAATGGTCACTGTCTACGGTGATGTGATATTGGATGGAACAATGAGAACGAGGCGTTATGATACAAAGTATTTGGATGGCGCCCAATGCAAACCGAAATGGGGCGCTGTATTTGATGCAAATCATTTGATGTGTTACACTTTAGATGAAAGCATGGGAACTCCCTTTACGTTTGGAGGTCCAATGATTTCGAAAAAGAATAATAAACTCGTGGGCATGACCATATTTCATTTTCTTGATAAACCGGTTATTTTTCAACCGATTGAACCGTTGCTTGATTGGATCCGGAAGCCAAAGGTGAGACTTAATCAAAGGAGAGGAATATAGGCTTGAAAAAAGGGGTTTCAGGCGCCTGAAAAGCTGAATACCGTCTCCTTTTTTCCCCTGTCATTTGATGTTCAACAAAAGAACCAAATAAATTTGAAAATTTTAGAAAAATGCAATTTTTTTTTCATTCGCCCATGCATAGTTATATGATTATCTGAAATAATTACGATATATATTACAACGAGGTTTTTATACGAACTTCCCATGTGGACCGGTCACCACACAGGCAAAAATCGAAAAAAAGTGTAACAAAATGTTAAAACTATGATTTCAACATTGCAATCATAAAATTGACACCTATAGAACGAATGAACAACTTATGAGCTCTTTATCCATAACTGAGACGTAAAAAACTTCGAAAAAAAACAGACAAATAAAGCTGCGAACAATGTGTCACTTTTGCTACTCAGCATTGAGCGGGAAAGACGTTTTTTGCATTTTTCTCACTACTGAAAATAGATAACGATTAGGTGTCTTCGGCATTATTGTAGGAAATAAAAAGAACCAAAAAAAAGTATAAACATAACAATAATAGGACGGCCTGAGAAGAAAAACCTTTCCTACAAAACCTGTGCGCAGAACACAAACACAGAAATTCTTTAGTCAAAAGGCGAACAGCAAATTTGCGAGCGCAAAAACCTAATATATTTACAGCGAGCGCAAAAGCATAACAGGCCTACTTATACGGAGTTTGCATGCTAGTAGGTTTGTTATACTTTTGCGCTCGCTGTAAATATATTAGGTTTTTGCGCTCGCAAATTTGCTCTTCGTTTTTTGACTAAAAAATTTCTGTGTTTCTGTTCTGCGCACAGGTTTTGTAGGAAAGGTTCTTCTTCTCAGGGCGTCATAATTTGTATAGTAATTTAAATAGTAGATCTCAACCATTGTACAACTAGAGGTAAGCATGAAGAAACCGAATAAATACCACCCAAAACTGGTTTAAAAAGTAGTTTTGACCACACCTAAACCGCTTTCACCAATACCCCGCCCACTTTCACCAATACCCGAATGCACTTATCATGCGCACATGTTTTTCTCCTTAAAACTAGATTTTTTCTCTCTTTCTCACTCAGATGAGCGAACGAGTGAGCGATTGAGCGAGCAAGCGAACGAGTGAGCGAGTGAGGGTGCGAGAGTGAATAAATAATGCGATCAATGTACAGCTGTCACTTTATTAACATATTAATAATTTATTAACATATTTTTTTATTAACATATTAATAATTATTAGTATGGTAAATTTTCGGTTATTAATATGGTGTAGATTTTATTAAAATGTTAATAAAATGTGGTTATTAATTTTTTTTTTAACACCGCCAAGCTCTGGCTGAATATATTATAATAGAATGTGGCTGGAAAAGAGTGCAAGACTGTTACATCAATTAGTATTTGCTTACAATGATTAATAATAACAAACAAACAAACAAACTATCAGCTCTCGCCTCGTTAAAAACCAGGCTCTTTTCGTAATCTTTTTGCATTTACACAAGTAGGACATGAAAACAAAAACACAGTCATGCAACCAAGATAGAAATGCTTGATAGTAGTCCGATAGCAAACGGTCCAAAATAACCTTTGGTAAACGTTTCCAAAGGGACAAAGGCTATGTGAAGCGTTAACTGTTGCGCGTTTAATTTGAGACTTTGAGACTGCAAAAGTCGTCACACAATTTATGCAGTGGATAAATTCAAAGACAAGAATACTAACTCGCCAACTCAGTGGATGGCTACAACACAGAACAAAATCTAAATTAACAATAAATAGGTGTAAAAATCACAGATAATTACCTTATTTTCTATACAAACAGAAGCTGTATGGAAAACAATTCGTCAGTCTTTTCGTATTGGTGTGTGATTTGTGTGAGTTGAATTGAATACCGCGTGGATGGTTGGAATTGGGGGGTCAGCCTCGCTCATGTTTATTGCTATCAGCAGCAACCCAAAGAAAGTGGCACACGGGCAATCTATGTTGTCCTTGATGGGTGTGTCCGCTTGAGATCATGGGTCGGGTTTCGGCAACATGAAAATCGTAATTCCATAATTAGTGTGGGTAGTATCTACGTGTTCTCGTAAAGAACATATACAAAAAATGAGGTTACCTGGATGGAAAATTGACGAGGCGGCCAGGTAGTCATTTGAGTTTGCAAAGCGATCCAAAAGTGATGTCCGTCATTTTGCGAACCGATGATGCAAAATTCTTCTTTGAGGTCGCTGCTGTGAACAGTTCCGGCACCATGTTCGCCATTTTGCACATTTGAGGAATTGGAGCTTCTCGCACCAGCTTCATGTGCTTGTCATTGACCTTGAATTGCTCACTGTGCCTCAACGAACGGCCATGATGAAATGAGACTTGGTTTCTAACCATTGGACAGTTAGCGTTACCGTTGATGATGTCGTAGAAAAAACTCAATGACGCGTTGACACGTCGACGGCGAAGACTAATCATGTTCAAGTCCGACAATCGTTGCTCGTACGGTGTGATTGAGTATTGGTTATTTATGCACGGATGGGTATTCTCGACGAGCGTACATAGTGAATTGGCGTTGCACGGATTCGATTTTGTCACTGTGGATTTTGTGGAATGGAAGCCATACCATGGTGCAGTAATCGAGGTGAGACTGAACCAATGCAAAATACAGCGACTTTAGTGTGGTAACGTCAGTGATGTCGTGGCAAAAGCGCTTGACAAAGCCAAGTGCAGCCGTTGCCTTCGCAGTGACCATGTCAATGTGTTTGGCAAATGATAGTTTTCTGTCAATTAGAACACCTAAGTCCTTGTGTTCAGTCACTTTGTCGAAGGTGAGGTCGCCATAAGTGTAGCTTGTATCCAAATGCTGACGTTTCTTGTAGATAGATAGCACTGCACATTTATTGAGGTTAAGGTGCAGCAGATTCACGTCACACCAATGTTTAAGTTTGTCGATGGCTTGTTGTAGCATCTCCGAATCTTGCTGAGACTTGATGATTTTGACTATTTTGATATCATCAGCAAACAGTAATATCATGATGTCTGGGGGCATTTGATCCACGATGTCGTTGATAAATAGCAGGAACAGTGTTGGGCCAAGGTGGCTCCCCTGTGGGACACCCGACGATGCTGTAAAATCATCCGACTCACTTGCTCCATGCTTGACAAGTTGAATGCGATTTTCGAGGTACGACTTAAGCCATTCCAGCAAGTTTTGAGGTAGATTGAATGTTTTCAACTTCTGGATCAAAATGCTGTGATCGACTCTATCAAAGGCTTTCGTAAAGTCCGTGTACAGGACATCAACTTGAGCTCCAGTGTTTAAGCCACTCTGGGCGTAGTACACAAACTCGGTTAGGTTTGATGCTGTAGATCGTCCTTTCATAAAGCCATGTTGGTTAGGCGAGACGCGATCACGAACAGTTTCAAGCAATTTTACGTTGACGAGGTGCTCGAAGAATTTAGCGATTGTTGGTAATTTTGCTATGCACCTGTAGTTTTTAATGTCCGATCTGGCGCCCTTTTTGAATATGGGTGATACAGGTGGTGTTAGTATTGTATGCTGGCAATACAAAAAATCTCTGAAAAATCGACAAAACGCCACCTACCATGAATCTTGGCGCTCTGCTGTACTAGCGGCGATTTTGACAGCAACATGCTGTCATCAACGACAAACTTTCTTTTCATCGCAAACCGCAGTAGCAACAAGTGTGAGTATTTTTTCATCTTTGGCAAATTCCACTTTTTTCTGGTTTAAACATTTTTCATTTTAACTTTTCTTCACTTTTTTCAAAATTTTATTGTTTTAATTTGTTGAATTTGTTATTATTTATAGTAATTTTTTGCTTTTTTGTGTTTTTTTTAGCATTTTGTAGTAGACACATTTTTGCATTCTTTTGCACTTCTTTCTCTACTTTCTCTTTGTAACCAAAACAACATTCCACACATAGTTTGATTTGTTTACTAACATTTTATCACTATATAAAGACCGCGCATCTCTTGGAAGAGCGCTTAGTTTAATTTTGGATTTTGCACAATAAAGATCATCTAACAAAATCGTTCAGAATTATTTATTCCTCAAGAACCACCCTACAATTTTGGCGACAAGGGCAGGATACCAATTCGGTCATTCTTTTAATCAAAGAATTAAGAGATTCGCGAATCATTAAAAAATTACTTTTTCGGAAAGAAAAAGAAAAGAAACAAGGGAATTTTTCAAGTAAAAATTCTAATAGCACGAAAATATAGTGCGAATTTAAATTAAATTGCAACATAAAACCTAGACGGGGTAGTTGTAGCTAATAAAAAATTTATAAGCAAAAAATCGTTACACCGGGGAGTACTATTGAGGAGCTAAGCCAAAAAAAAAACAATTTCAGATAGGGGAGAATTTTTTCTACAAATAATTTGGGATCATCAAATTGCGGATAAGGTCTTGGAAAGATAACATCTTTGGACGTTAGACAACCCTCATCCAACAGCAGTCATCTTTAAACACTTCAATATTTATATTCGATTGAAATAAACAATTGTAAGTAGCTTTCGAGTAAAGTTCATCAATCGAAGTATGTGTGATCGGGTAGTGATTGTTATGAGATGAATACGCGGGGTAAAACTGAAAAACTTGGTACAACGGCATCGGGTTTTACCAATCCAAATAAAGTTATTAAAGATTATTTAGACGCAATTGATGCTGAAGTTAATAAAAATCATCCAATAGTTGCTGGTTCGGAGTTAAAAACTCAAGTAGCTGCATATAAAAAACAAGTTAACCCTTTGACGACCTTTGGGACACATATGTCCCATTTTGTTTTTCGTCAATAATTTCCACATTTTCAGACCGATTTCGATAAAACTGGTTTCTTTTGAAAGAGAATGAATGTAGCTACCAGAAAGTACCATAATATTGGATATTTTACATCACTGTGCTCAAATAGAACACTTCAAAGTCGAAAAATCTTGACTTTTTTTTCAAATTCCGCCAAACCCTATATAATTTGAAGGGTACAACTTTTAAAGCTGAAAATTGGAAATGTTGTACGGAGTGTCTGTTACTTTCTAAGGATAATCGCCTTTTCTACAAAAAATTTTGTTTCAAATTTTTATTGCTTTTGGCGCGATGGGACATATGTGTCCCATTGGTCGGTAAAGGTAAATAATTACCACTGATTTCCCTGTATTTCAAACACCTTTCGTGGTTCTTGCGATTTCAGTCTTTTCTGGTGATACTAAAGATTTTGAGGCTTTCATAAATGCATGTGATTTGTATAACGAGCTGATTGTTGATACTAATAAACCCAATTTGTTATTAATTATTAAGGCAAAAATAAGGGGAGAAGCTCTCGCAAAGGTTAGTCCACTTGATGATTACACCTCTTGGAACGCTCTCAAGAAAATTTTGAAAGAAAAAATTAAAAAGCCGATTTCTTATGAGTACGCTCAGGAAGATTTGACAAATGTGTTTCAGAAGCACGATGAGTCAATCGATGAGTACGCCAAAAGAGTGCGAACTAAATTACATAAGTTAAATGAAGCTTCGCGACAAATGGCCTCTACTGGGGCCGAAAAGAAAATTCTTCAATTAACCAATGAAAAACTTGCCATTTCAAAGTTTCAGCAAAACATTAGAGACAATACTGTTCGGGTTTTGGTCTCAGCTATAGCGAAGACGTCTCTGGACGAAGCAATTCAAATTGCACTTCAAAAAGAGATGATGGAAAAGACGAAAAACATTAAATCGTGTACGTTTTGTGGTATGTCCAATCATACGGTCGAAAACTGCCGAAGAAAGAAATCGAACGGCGATCAAAGCAAAACAAAACCTACAAGACCCACTTCTCTTTCTTTCGCTCCTAAGAATGGCGCTTCCACTAGTACTGCTTTTAGTCGAAATCAAAATCAGCAGTCATCTTCTTCTGGGGGAGATAATCAATTTAAAAACAAAAATACGACAAATGAAAGCAGTAATCAAAAGAGCAAAGATTACAATCCACGAGCGGGACATTCTAAGAATGTACGTGGTATTGAAGAAGATGACTCGACAACGTTACAGCAAATTTTGGATGAAGAGGAATCGAATCGGGATTCAAAAAACTAGTTAATGCAGAATGTTATTCATCTGGCAACGTTCTGCTCTGTAAAATTCAAAGTCCAGAATTTGCTACGATTTCTCTAAAATCAAAGTTGAGTATTGTTGACAATGAAATGACAATACAATTTAAGTTATCAAATTCTCCAAATCCACTTACTTTCACCGTTGATAGCGGGGCTCAAATTTCGATTATTAAACCGACTCAACTTTATAGAAATGAGATTGTTAATAACAAGGAAAAAATTTCGATTTCGGGTGTCGCTGAGGGATCAAAATTGGTGACACTGGGCACTATTAACGCAAATTTACTTTTAAACGGTTTCAATTTGGCTCATAAATTCCATATACTCAACGGTGGATTTCGTCTTAGTACGGACGGAATTTTGGGAATGGATTTTCTAACCAAATTTCACAGCAAAATCGATTTGCTAACTAATTCTATTGAGTTTCAGCTTAATTTAAACGAAAACAATCATTTTAACAAAACAAATAATTTGGACACATCTAAACAATCTTTCATAAGTGTTTTCAGAATTAACAAAACGGTGGAAGAGGAAGAAAAAGAATATTACGAACGTGTTTCGGAATTTGAAAGCAAAATCGAGGCGGCTAGCATAAAAAGCAATAAGAATTTTTATGACTCTTTGCCGATTACTCATTTTGAGGGGCCTAAGTATAATGTTTGTACAGCAAAAAAGATACAAACTGAAAAAAGTGACGACGTGAATGTCTTTCGCCAGTTTAATGTCAACATAATTAACACAAATAGTGACAATAACAAGCTTCGTGCTCAAATTCTTATGGAGCAAGTCAAAGCGAAACACAACGATGCGGAGCATTTAAAAGTCATTGAACAGCTGATGCTGAAGTTCAATAACGCCTTTCACATTTCTGGTGACAAATTCGTGCCGACCAATGTTTACAAACATAGTTTGCGGCTAAAACCAAATGCGGCTATTGTGCATATTAAACAATTCAGAATTCCTTTATGCGATCAACATGAAATTGAAAGACAAGTTTCTGATTTGTTGGCCAAAGGCATAATCGAAAGAAGCACGAGTCCGTACAATAGCCCAGCATTTTTGGTTAAAAAACCTCCGTCCGATGGTAAACAATCAAAGCGACTGGTTCAAGATTTTCGTGCACTCAATGATATTTGTTATAAACAGTATTTCAATTTGCCACTCATAGATGATGTAGTAAATCATCTTTATGGCGCAACAGTTTTTTCCGTACTTGATGTACAGGGCGCATTCAATCAAATACTTCTTCACGAAGACAGTAGAGAATTGACTGCGTTTTCTACAACCAGCGGTCATTTCCATTATCGCTGTGTACCATTTGGAATTCAAAGTGGACCGGTTGCTTGGAATTTTGCGGCCAACATTATTCTTGAAAATTTCTTAAACAAGAATATCTTTTGTTATATTGACGACATTCTAATTCATTCTTCAAATATGGAATCACATGTTAAGTTATTGGAAAAAAATTTCGCCAGGTTAATTAAACACAATACTAAAAAAAAAAAACTGAAAATTGAGAAATGTATTTTCTTTAAACCTGAAGCACGTTATCTTGGGTTCATTTTTTCAAAGGATGGTTTAAAGGCGGATGAAAGAAAAATTATAAGTGTAAAAAAATTTCCAGTTCCAAAAAATCTAAAAGAAACTCAACGCTTCTTGAGTATGTGTTCTTTTTATCGAAGATTCGTGCATAATTTCGCTTCGATAGCATCAGATCTTTACAAATTGTGTAAAAAAGATGCACCATTTGATTGGAACGATGGGTGTCAAAGAGCATTTATAAACTTAAAAAATAAATTGACTTCGCCACCAATACTGGCTTATCCAGATTTTCAAAACGGTATATTTACACTGATGTGTGATGCCAGTAAAATTGCTGTTGGTGCGGTTTTAAGTATAAAAGAAAATGGCACAGAAAAACCAATTGAATATTTCAGTAGAAGTTTCAACGAGGCCCAGTCTCGTTATCATTCAAATGAACAGGAGATTTTGGCTCTGGTCTGGGCAATTGAGTGGTTTCGTATTTATTTGTACGGGAGAGAAAAATTTTATGTCTATACGGACAACGCTGCAGTTAAATTGTTATTCCAATCGAACCACTTGAAATCTCGTATTTATCGCTGGCGTTGGGCTCTCCAAGAATACAATTTTGAAGTGATTCACCGCAAGGGGTCAACAAACAACGTTGCGGATGCGCTGAGTCGTGTGCATATTGAAAATCCACATGATATTCCTTCTCATACGGTATTTTTGGTACAAACGCGCAGCAAAACAAAAGAAATCAATGATACTGATTTGCCCACGAATGCTGTCTCAAAGAGCAGTGTCGTTGACACATCATCTGATTCAATGAATGGATTGGATTATGTTTAAGAAAAGAACAACTTGCTTGTCGATACTAGAGATTTCGATAATGTTTTCTATTTTTTCGATCATATCAACTGCAGAATGCAGAAGGAACTTCAACACAAATTGAAAACACGATTCAATTTGGATAACATTGACCATGGTGGTATCTATGCAATTGATGACAAAAGAACAATAACCTTGTTCAAAAACAGATTAATCTCAGCTGAACAGTTGAGTGTGGCAAGAGAAATATTGGAAAATATTTCGTCATTTTGTTCAAATAGAAACTTTCAAAACGTCGCTTTCAACATTGAATTTTTTGAATCTGGGAGTTATTTTAATTTCAAATCGTTTATACGTAGCCTTTTCAGAGAAAAAAATATAAAAGTAACGTTATTTCTTTGCAAGGTTATCGAGTTAACTGACATTAACGATATTAATTTGGTATTAAAAACGTATCATTTAAATCCACTTGGTCACATGTCCTTTCAACGTATGTATAACACCATTAAACGTTATTATTCGTGGTTTAATCAGAAGTCGGACATTAAAAAATTCGCTTTGGGTTGCACTGCATGCCACAAAAACAAGGTATCAAGTAAACCAAAACAGCCGATGCTTATTTCGTCTACTGCTTCACGGGCTATGGAGGTATTGAGTTTCGACCATTGTGGACGCATAAATCCTCCAACACCGCGCTCCAATGCGTATATTTTAATCTTACATTGTTGTTTAACTAAATTTTGTTTCGCCTTTGCGGTTCCGGATGTTTCGGCTGACACTACAGCTAGAGTTTTGGTAGAAAATGTCTTCTTATTTTTCGGTATACCACAAACAATCGTTTCTGATTGTCACGCCAGTTTTACTGGTTCAGTTTTTAAAAAATAAACAAGTTACTGGGTATCAAGCATATATTTACTTCACCTTTTTCACCATCGTCTAATGAAATTGAAAGAAAAAATCGCGAACTTGGAAATTATTTGCGTGCGTTTACCGAAGACAATCCTTTCGATTGGGACTTAAAGATTCCATATTTTGTTGCGAATCAAAATTCGGTAATACATTCTAGCACTGGATTTACTCCGTTTGAACTTATGTTTGCACGACAATTTGACATTCCAAACGTAGTCGGTAGAGCTCAAGTTACGAGTTATACTTACGATGATTTTGCGGACGAGATGAAAGCTAAAATCAGAAATACATGGAATTGGGCGCGTGATAACATCGTTAAACGAAAAGAGAGAGAGGGAGAAATCAGAAGTACTATAACGACAAAAATCATACGAAATCCATGAACTTGGTGCCCGGCGATGCTGTTTATGTTAAAAACCATCATAAACCGTATAAATTCTCTAATATTTTTTCAAGTCCATATATCGTTGAACAAACAACGGGCGAAAACTCGGTAAGAATTAAAAAAGGCAATAAAACAATGTGTGTTCACAAGAACAACATAAAAAAGGCACCAGCGAATAACTGTATCAATCGTATTGAATTTCTGGATAGTAGACCTCGTTCGAATTCAGTTTAAGTGTGTTTATAATGAACCATGGATTGATTACAAGACAAAATGAGTTCGTGGAATTTAAAGTTTTCTTTTGATTCATTAATCTTTATTTAAAAAAATATACGTAAACTAATACATTCTTTTTCGGTGGTGGAATTCTTATTTTTCGGGACAAGCAATGGTCCAATTATTCGGTTATTTTTATTTTAAGAGTTATGTTTATATTCGTAATTTCTGAATCGATGCTGGAAATTGTTCACTTAAACTAAATTGTACTTGTGAATATTTTGGGTATGAAATGATTTCGGATAAGAAGTATAAAACTAACTTAAAACCTTATATAAATTTTTTTTTTTTTGGGGAGATTAATGGTTTTTTTTTAATAATCGGTACTTATTTTTCGAATGAACATATTCGCACTTTAAAAGTTTTTTTTTTATGGCATTTTACTTTACTACACTATTTTGGCAACATGTTGAATAATTCATAATCGGATGTTTAAACTTCAAATTCTTCAACCTTCATTAAAATCATCGAAGTCAATATCGAAATCAAATTGATCTAATACTTCATCCTTTAGCGGCAGGGTGTCGCCAAATATGTCTTCGGCAATATCGTTTTCAAAATTGTGAGCCAAAGATTCCATCATGGCATGCAACTGTTGGAGTGTTTGACCACTTTCATGAGTAACATTCTGTTCATACAAATAGTTCACAACAGAATTATCATCTGTCAGCGGTTGCTCAGAAACCGTTACACTTTCACTCATTGAAACATTGCTTTGAGTAGCTTCATGCTGGCTTGGTGGGATTTCAACTGGGTTGGTTTCAACGATCGGTTTAATTGAATTTGTTTCACTTTCAATTGTCACAACACGCATAATCGGCGCAGAAACACTTCTTGGCGTTTCAATCTCAACTGGTTTAAAATTCCTGTTGATATCTCCGATTTCGGTTTCGCTTACCGTTGCACTATCGGAACCACTTTCATCTTCGTACAAAATTTTGCCATGAGCAATTTTTTTGTTCTTTTCACCGGGATTGTTTGTGACTGTCTCGGATTTGCGCTTTCGGTTTCGTGTGGGTTTGCGCAACTGGCGTTCAATTATTTTGGCCATCACCTGTTTTAAATTTTCACACGGTGGATTGGCTTCGGTCGCGGTTTGCTTGGCGACGGACTGCTCGGTGGGCTGGTACTGGTTTTTCGGAACATTCAGACTACTAGGGGGTGTTATCATCGATTGAGCCACGGATGGCGACACGACTGGTCGTTTTTCATTGCAATCAGTAGCCATTGGGTCGCTGGTAACTTTCTTTTTTGGTTTTATGCCACTGGTAGATGGTTCTTGAACAATTACAGCTTCATTTTCGCTTCCTTCGTCATCGCCATCGGTGACATCATCGTCGAATTTATTACATGAAGTGGAGTAGTTTGCCAGGATTTCTTTTAAGCACGGTGAAACGGAACGACACGGATTTTTGTGGAATTTGCTACGAAATGTTTTGCTGAACATTTCCGGCCGTCCAATACCTTCACATGTCATGGCTCGATCAATGTCATCCGGTGCAATGGACACAACGCGAACTGTATAATGGTGACGATGCACTGCATCATGACGTCGCTCGCAAATACGAATGGTTTCAATTGGCATGTCAATCGTGATGCGGAAGGTCGTAAAGGTAGCAAACAGCTCTTCTTCACGAATGGATACCTTTCCGGCTGGTTTTTGGCAATTTCCACAATAGATTAAATTATCGCGTCGAAATATTGTGTGGCCAGAAGTTAACAATCGTAGTGGTTGGTGAACAGCTGATCGTTAGAAAAAATAGAATCGATCGAAATTATTTCGGTTTCTTATTTCGGGTCTTTTTCGCGTGAAAGATAATGTTTTTTATACTAACCAAATACGTTTTTATGATTTCCATGAAACGGCATAAATTGCTGCTGACAGAATCCTTCACCACATTTGGTCGCACACCGTAGATATTTTTGGGTGTAGGAATGAAAAACATTGGAATAAAATCGAACTGATTGCACATCGGTTTGTTCACTGGTTGATGCCATAATAATTAATTTTTTTTTTTCTTCTTAGCACTTTCTTTTCTTCAGTTAATAACAAAATCTTTTGAATAATTTTTTTTTTTTGGATATAATTCTTTTAATTTTTTTTTTTTGATATGGGAATTTTCTAAAAATCACTATGGGGAATTCGGTTCTTTGGCAATAGTATGAGCACTTCGTTTGGAAACGGACACTTGAAGTAGAAATTCTTTGCTCCTTTCTTTCGGTTGACTTATCTCAATGAAATCTAAAGACACATTGATCTAACCAAGATTCATTTTGGTCAAATCGACTCTGAATTATGATCTTTTCGTTGCGTTTTTGTCATGCATTCAAAATATGGTGTTTACACACTCTCCATTGAGTACGGTTTATAATTCTAAACAATGAATTTTGTTTATTGCAGATGATTGCGGCGCCGTTCATTTTCATTTGGCTATCCGTAATCTCGGCTGAAGTGTTTATGCCTATGAACTCGACCGGAGCACATTTTTTGGATTGCGGCAACGTTTTCATTGAAAAATATCGTCACACTTTAAATTATAGTATTCCGATGAATGCGTTAATTACGCAGTCATTTGAACTTAAAAAATCGAGAGAGCAAATTAAGTCGTTGTGCTCAAAAATTGACGCACATGTCAACTGCGAGTATTTTCTTCGTTTTGTCGATAGCAACGAAAGATTGATCGAAGCAGAACTACAAAAGATCCGTAGCCTTTCAAACCGGCCAAAGCGGTTTATTGTGATGATCACATTGGCCTATGTTTGGATCAAGACATGGCTTACCAACGACGGTATTGACCAAAAAATAATCGACCAATTACAAGAAACGGATGAAAAAAATCGTGAATTGACGGAAAAACATGTCAAACTAACCAATGCGACGTTAGTTTATCAGAATAAAGCATTCCACAAATTGAAAGACTCAATTCAATTCC
>NW_022601505.1:0-5283 GCF_009176505.1 Sitodiplosis mosellana | reverse complement strand
GGGTTCAAAATTTAAAAAAAGCAACTGCACCAGGAATATGTCAAATATTAGGAAGCATTCGAAATGCAAATGTCGCACTTTGGATAGATGAATTGTCAATTGATTCAAAAGAATACAGCTCAATTGTGGCTTTGGCTATAGATCGCCATCACAAAGTTTCTCTATATATTAAAGATGCTTATATCGATGTTGAAGACGATGTTTTAGAAGCAAATCTCAATTGGTTGTACATTGAAAGTGGTTGAATATTAAATATACATTCTAGGGGAATATCACGTAATTTTTATTCACAAAACTTATTTCTGTCTCATTTATTTCATTCAAAACCAATAAAATCGATCAGAGCTCTCATTTTGTATATGGTCACGGCCACGGAGGTGTAACGTTACTGACATACAAATGAGCTCATAACATGGCCACTATCATAGATATTTCAGAAGAGTGAAGACAAAAAATGTAGATCGAGTAAGGGGCAACAATAATCGAATCATAAAATGGAACTTTTTTTTTGGTTTTTGTAGAGATATAAGCGTGTGAAAAATACCTAGAAAATTCGCAAGTTTTCATACATTTTTTTAACACCTTCTTATTCTTTTGCACATATTTAGCATAACAAGTACACAGACTGTAGAGTTCCTTGTATTAAATGAATTTTAGTATAATTAGCTAGAATTTATGTCTAACTCTTTCTTGTTATCTATTATGATAGCGGAGTTATGAGCATGTGAAAAACGTCAGTAACGTTACCGTGCGCCGTGATCATATGCCTATATTTCGAGCTATTAGTAGTTGCTATTTATATGCGATCAAAGGGATATTGCAACTTTTTTGACCAGAAAAAACGCCATCTTACGTCGTGCCCGTATATTATTTTACTGTACATTTAGATGGTAGAGCTTGAACAAAAGTTCGACACTATGCATTAACTTGGAAAGAGCTTGATAAACTTGATGAAATACATATATTTTATGGTCGTTGCAATACCCCTATGTATGCGATAGCTGTTGATATTTTGAAATAGCAGCTACCGAGTTCACAGTACAAAATTCCAGATTTGGGAATTCAAATTGAGGCTGATCTGAGCGGAATTTGGCCAAAATAACGCTGAAGGACTTTAATTCCAGAATGTATTGGACCAGGTCAGGACCTGACCTGAAATATAATATTTCAAATCGACTCTAATGTATTGTTTGTGGCAGGAGTTTGTAATTTCCTGTGGTCATGCGATGTTGCTAGTAGCTATCGTGTTACATATTTAACATAATCTTACGACGGGCGTCCGACGAGCATGTGCATCATCTGTGTAAACAAACCAAAAAGAATCGTTGTACGCCGTTCCGTAGTCAATTCCAAAGGCCAACTAATGCAGTTGCTCTTCTGTGCTGATTGAATTTTATGATGCCGTAGATTTGAATTTAATTACCTTGATAAAGTAATGCGTACGAACTGCAAGTCGCAAGAATCTCCACCGAATGAGATACAAACAAGACCGCAGATCGTCGCTTCGCTCCGCTCTGCATCCTTGAAGCTTGTAAATTTAAGGGGTTTAATTAATTTGATGTTTCTCATCACAAGTTTAAGTTAAAAATCATTTTAATATTGTCAAAAATAATTAAATAAATTTATATGATGATATTGTATTCTTCACTTATGCGTTTTATGTACATCCAATGTGAATAATCATCGTACATTATTTCACATTGGTAACGAAAAAAGTGTGAAATTTTTTTTAGTTATCTCAAAAATGAATTACATGAACATGATTTTATTTCATTTTTTCAATTAGGCGTAATTCCTTCATTTCAAATAAAAAATATGGATATTGGAATGAATTAATTTACGGTCCAAAAAATGGCCTGAAGACTCTTAAAATATTCTTGGGAGAAAAAAAAAGACCGCAGTTCTTGAGTTTTTTGTTACTTAATCTATTTTGTTGTTTCACAACAAACTATCTTTTGGCGCACTACATTTAATGTATTTCATCAAAGTAACATTGAAGTAATAATTTATTTGCAAAATGAATTACAAGATCTTGGTTTTATTTCTTTTTTGAAATATACTGCCTTTGGTTTAAATTAAATAAAAAATATGAGCATAAAATTCAAATTCACCATAATTCGTTTCATCACTCAAAAAGTATCTAGAAAAAAAAAGCAGATTAGTAGCTCTACATTTAATGTAGATTTCTGCCGCCAACAATAATTCTTCATCTGTTGATGCGACCTCTAATCGGCAGATTTGATGAGATTAAAATCGTGACTTTGTGCACATTGGCACTGGTTTATACGACGCCATGGGACAACTACATTATCTATTACAAAGCATGGTGGTATCGCAAAGACGCTGTTATCGGCACCATTGGCTATGTACCGATTGAAGAATACTGCTTTTTCATCATACAAACCATTCTAACCGCATTTTGGACAACGTTTTGCTCACGCTGGACGTTGAATTCGCTTTATTTGCAACATTCCGATCGTGTCAATTTCTATACGATACGATACACAACGATAACCATTTTGCTGGTATTGATGATCACGGGATGGACGTATGCAATACCAGCAACAAAAACATTTTACATGGGTTCGATTGCATGGTGGACACTGCTCGTTGTCATTGTTCTATGGTACATGTGTGGACCGTATGCCATCAAACGATATCGAGAAACATTAATCAGTATCCTCGTGCCATCGCTCTACCTATGCTATGTGGATTTGATAGCGTTGCGTGCACAAGTTTGGCATATCAATGAAGCGACAAGCCTAGAAATTTTCCTCGTCGACGATTTACCACTCGAAGAAATTACATTTTTCTTCATGACCAACATTATCGTTGCGATGGGCTCACATGCTTTCGAAGGCTGTCATTGATACATTTTTCCGAGAACCATTCCCCGTTGGATCGAATATTAGCGCGAAAAAACGATTCTTCGGGTACATTGAAATGCTCATCGGAGGGCCGGTGTGCAATGAACAATACTTCGATACCACCGTAATCACCGATATAAAAACATGTATCGCTATTCTTGACAAAGCATCGAAATCGTTTAGTTTGGCTGCCAATTGCTTCCCAAATGGTGAATATTTGACTCTTTTTATAAACACATTCTTTTCATGATAGAAAAATGTATATTTTGAACTTTTTCTTCCCTTTTTTTCAACTTTTTAATGCAAACAATGCGTCATCCATTCCAGATATTAAGCAAGACCTAACAATACTGTATGCATTTTGTCGCGTAACGGACGATATGGTTGACAATGAACATTCGGTTGAATTGAAGAAAGAGCGAGTACGTGTGATTTTGGAATTTTTGGATCAATTGTTCTCGAATCGAAAAATAAAATCAGAGTATTGCTGGAAAACCACCAGTTCGGATCCAAAGATCGATTGGAAGCATTTCGAAAAGCAATTGACCAAAGAGCAACTTTCATCGTTCCGTGCCATTGCACGCATTGCGTACTATATGCCACAGGAGCCATTCTATGAGTTGGTCGAAGGTTACAAATGGGACATTGACGGTCGTGCTGTGCTCCATGAAAATGACTTGATTGAATACTCAAAGTATGTGGCAAGTAGCGTTGCTACACTCTGCACATTTGTATTTTGTCATAAAAGCTATAAATGGCCTGATTTGATGGGTCCAAAATGCCGCTCGATGCTTGAGAACGCGAGAAAAATGGGTTTGGTTAGTTTGATCACTACTTTATAGCATGTATCGGTTTCATTACACCTGTAACGCTGTAACTCTGTTTTTTTCAATGTTTTAGGTGCTTCAAATTTGCAACATCAGCCGTGATATTATTATTGACAGCGAAACACTGGGTAAATACGATAGACAAACATTTTTTGTTCAGCTTTTTTTTAACAATGTTATTGTTGACTTTCAGGCCGTTGCTACATACCAAATAATTACTTCAAAAGTGATGAACTGAAGTATTTAGTCGACGAACGAAGTCCGCATAAGATTCCGAATGGACAGTTGAAACAGTTCGCCGAAAAGATGCTCGATATTGCTGACAATCTAGCTAATGAAGCAACGGGCGCAATCAATTTACTGCCGGACGAATGTCAACGCGCAGTTTTAACGGCACTGGAAATCTACCAAGGCATTGGCAAACTTATCCGAAGCAATTCGCATTACGCGCGCCGAACTTTCTTGCCAAAATTCGACAAAATTCGAATCGTGTTCAAGTGTATGTATTTCACATCGATGGCATCACTGTACGAGCGCAACACCAAGCAATCGGCATTGTAACATTAAGAAGGAATGCAGCAATGACGTGCATCAATTAGTTGTCGCTGATAACAGATAATTGTCATAGACAAACTGTAGTCGTCGTGGCAAACAAGAAAGCCAAACAAATAATTTAAAAAAACGAAATACAAAATACAATACCAATTCAATTATTAGAGAGTAGCTGATAAAGTCGACCAATCGCATTGTATAACATTAAAATTAATGTGAATAAAACCAAAATTAAATACAAAACGAGTTCTCATCTAACTTTCATTGATTCATTAAAATATGATGATATTCCTATTCGGGATTATTCACCACACACGGTTCAATATTTACGAACATTTCCTTTCATTTAAGCTCAACCTAATTTTTTCGTTGAAATGTTTGAAGCAAGCACGTGGACGTAACGAATATACATATTTGGCGCATGCATTACTCACTCTCGCGATTTGACAATGAAAAACATGTAAGGGGAAATTCATGGAGAAATAACTCTGCGACTATAAACCGACTGAATATTTCCCTACATACGCGTTATACATTATCTAATATCCGACATTTTTCACCCCGCGCATGCCCGATTACTATCAAAGAGACAAAGGAACAATCATTGGGAATTTTTAGTAAATGTCAAATGCACACAATATTTTCGCTCTATTTTGGAAGTGTACGTACATTGTAATCGTGAAGAAAATTTTTAAAAATAAATGAATAAAGCATTCTGAATATTTTCAACTAATCACGTCAACACTAACATTTTTGAATCAATTGAATTTGAGACCAAAGAGAAACTGTGAAATAATTTCAACATGGTTGAAAAGAAATGTAAGTAAGCAATCGACAGTCCGTCTCTGCTACAAAGTATTGTTGTTTTTAACAAATTCAAATACTATTTGAGTAATACAAGTATATTACAATGTATTTTCGAAGTTCCATATAAGATCTATGGTAGATATAACGGGTAGTTTACTTATTTTTCAGCAAGAAAAAAGGCCGTCAATCCAACCGAACAATCGGAAACGAACCGAATTGCATTAGCTGGT
>NW_022601504.1:0-15453 GCF_009176505.1 Sitodiplosis mosellana | reverse complement strand
AAGAAAAAAATACTGTAGATTCTTGATGCAAAAGATACAAGCAAAATCGGAGAAAAAAGCAAAGATCCAAGAGGAAAAAGAGTCAAAGAAAGGGAATCGTGAGAAGGTGCGGGCTGAAAGTGGAGCACACACACACACACACACAGCATGAAAAGGAAGAGTTTGGTTTTCTTCTGGTTAGAGATATCACGCGAGTGTAAATACCTGCCTGAAAATGATCTCAAACAGCCTGTTAGTACACCAGTCACAGTATGTGGAGACATCCATGGGGGGCAGGTGAGTTTGATTGTGGTGCAGACAATGAATAGCATTGTAAAATTCATTGCGGATTTCACGATCAATTGTAATCTCGGTCAATTGTTCGGTTTCATATTCCAATTGACAGTTTTTTTAGCTTTAATTATGTGTGTGTGTATTCCAAATTGCACGCGGATCATAATGGAATACAAACACTGAACAAGTGTGTGAGCCAACACTGAGACAAAGGCCACAGAGATAAATGTCATCCGTTCACGTGAAAGATTTGTTATTTCAATATTTCAACGTAATAAAAATGGAACAAAAATATCCAGTGTCTCGATTATCTATTAAACTAATGGATAGAAATCAAATCAATTCGATGGAAATACCCATACAAACAAAATGCACAGTGGAATTCTGTGCCGATAATTTACGTCGCATGATAATGCTAAAAACTCTGTGTTTGTTGAACACTGAACAGCAGTTTACATGACATTTATTTTAGCCTTGATACATTTTCCACATGGATTATCACGAATCTACGCTCTCTCAGTCGATTGCTTTTGTTATTATTATCATTAGTTTCCATGCTGAATAAATTGCACACTCTATTCTAGTTCCATGATTTGGAGGAACTGTTTCGATGCGATGGCCAGGTACCAGATACAAACTACATATTTATGGGAGATTTTGTCGATCGCGGCTATTTTAGTTTAGAAACTCTCACTCGACTTATGACGCTCAAGGTATGAACGGTTTTCTCTGATCAATACATATTATTTGGTATGACGGTGCCAATAGTGTTACATTTTAATTTGAATGAATGTGTTCTGATTTAATTGCATAGGCACGATACCCGGACCGAATCACATTATTACGTGGAAATCATGAATCACGACAAATAACCAAAGTCTACGGCTTCTATGATGAATGTTTGAGCAAATATGGTAACTCAAATGCATGGAAATATTGTTGTCGTGTTTTTGATTTACTTACCATTGCAGCCGTAAGTAGTGAACACAGTTCAAAGCTACTCAAAACCATTATCACCATCATAATATGATTAGCACTCGTTAATGTCAACGTTTTTTGTGGATTTCTCTTTGTTTTCACATTTTCATCTGCTAGTTAATTGATGAGGATATTTTGTGTGTTCATGGTGGATTGAGTCCTGACATTCGAACCCTAGATCAAATTCGCATGATTGATCGTAACCAAGAAATCCCGTACAAAGGTGCCTTTTGCGATTTGGTGTGGTCGGATCCAGAGGATGGGGCGCCGGTTGGCTGTTCGGTGCTCGTGTTACGCAGGATTTTATGGAGATTAATAATTTGGATTTGATTTGCCGGGCTCATCAGCTGGTGCACGAGGGCATCAAGTATATGTTCGATAATCAACTGGTGACCGTTTGGTCGGCACCCAATTACTGCTATCGATGCGGTAATGTTGCATCCATACTGAGCTTCAAAACATCCAAAGAACGTAATCCAATCATATTCAAAGCCGTGCCCGACTCGGAACGTGTTATACCAACGCAACAAATTACACCGTACTTTTTGTAGATTGTCGAATACAGACAATAACAACAACAAAACACACACAAAGACACGAATTTGGTTAATTCCTTTTTTTTTTAAATTGCATTTTCTTTGTTAGAAGAGATTGCATTCTATCAATTTGTTTGACGCTTGGCTCACATCGGTCGCGCCATACAGACCAACAACTCAAATAAATGAATGTAGAATACAATCGAATGTTTTTGATAGAGTAGCAAACGAAGGAAACCATCACCGACTAGGCTAGGAATTTCAATTTATTCTGGTTTTGTAAAACAAACTGAAATCGAAACAAACACAATTGAATGTTGAATTAAACAACAACAAAACAAGTAATAAAATTAGCGTAATGACTGTAGGGATGATACAATTTTTTGAATGGATTAAAAATGATTTTTTCCGCTCTTCGTATGAATGAGACATAATTTTTTATGTTACGATGCAAATGAGAGGCGTATCATGCAACGTACGTGTTTTTTCTTTTCACTTCAATTTTACGAACTAAAATTGTTTTCATATTCAGTTTTCGTTGTTGTTTTTTTTTTTGTACCAAGAAATTGTGGAACTTTTGTCCTGCCAATTTCTTCCGGCAAAAACGGAGAAAAACAAACATATTTGTAAACATGTACAAATCAAGCCAACCCAAAAAAAAATTGTTCATATAGATTCTACTTCAAAATCATATTTGTATCGCCAGTTAACAATGTTTCTATGATGAAAAAAAAAAACCATTTAGTTAAAATATATTTCTTAATTGAATTTTTTTCCCCTCTTTTTTTTTATATCCAAAACAAAGCAAAATATATGACGAAATACTCGGCGATTGCTTAATTCGAAAGCAGTGACTTATTTAATGGAGATCTGTTCTTTTATCTGGTCTCAGAAACGATTCAACTTTTTTAAACTTGGCATTTTCGTAGGCCATACGAACAAGGCAACATATCCGTGTGGAAAATACAAAACAATACAATATTGAGACTACCATACAAATAAAAGAGATTGTTTTTTTTACCCGACGATAGAGTGATGAGACATTTTTTTAAAATAGCATATCCAAATTGAGTGAAAGAAAACGAAAGAAAAAACAAGCGCGACAAAAGAAGAAGCAGAAAATATTTATTTTTTATTGAGAAACCAAAACGAAAATGGAAATAAAAATGAGAATGTCTCCTTTTTGTAATACTGTCTATTTTTAAGAATGCACTTTGCATTGTATGCTTCATACTGCGACAGCAATCGATACTACAAACCAATGCTTTTCTACTTTATTTATAAAAAAAAAACGTATACTTCTTTTCTTTTCTTCAAAAAGAACTATGCCGTTCCAGTTGCTGCAATAGTATTCCAAATAAGTGTCTATGAATTCAAAGTAATTAGCAAAGCGATGAACATTCAAAATGTGCATCACTTCAGTATTGAAAATATTATTTGCTCAGTATATGTCAGCTAAAATACCGACTAAATAAATTTTGTTTCCGATGTAAACCCCGATGTTAATAAACAAAAACAAAATGGTTTGACTATGCATCAAATTTCAGTATAAAAAATGGGTTGTTGTTTTTCAAGTAAAACTTCTACATTTTTTAGCCAATGATCATGAACTTGGTAAGTATATTTATATTTCAATACATTGACATTTTAAAAGTGACGACGTTCATTCTTTTTATATCGACATATGTGTTTGATTACAATGTTTGAATTTCCTTAAATAAACACATTTGAATCTATTGCAAATCCCAAATATTTTCATTCATAATATCAATCAGATCACGTATTTGAGTTACTTCAATAGATATTTTAATGCGTTTCAATATTAATTGAAAATTTTGACGATTAGTCAAAAACAAGCGATTCTTCGTCGTCAATTCTGATTGCATCAATCCATCTGTAGAACGCAGAAGACGTGAATCAGCCACAGAGTAAATACTGAATTTCATGAAACAGTATTTTTTTTCACCGGTGAAGCAACAACAGTCGCAGAATATTTTATATTTATTGCGAATGAGCAAATAAAATACGGTGCACACTGCACATTTTTAGATGATCCATAGCAATTGCGACGTTTATTTTACGACTCAATGTGTTGATCATTTCTTGCCACATCCCTTGAAAATTGCTTGAAATATATGAATATTCCCAGTGATGACTTCAGTTTAATTTTCAAAGTGATACGACAAAGTTCAGAGATGAGGTCTTTAACGATCGTTTTATTCGTTGCAATTTGTGCACCGAACACAATTGTTCGTTGTCAGGATGACAACAGTGGTAGTGATGATGGATTTTTCTTCCGATTTTTCTTTATGACGCCAACAAATTATCCAGCGGTTGAAGAACCGCCAGCTGAAATAAGTTCATATAGAGACGATGGAATATTTGCAATAAATAGTGATGTGTCACCTTTGCCTGAAGACGAGCCCAAAACTCAAGAATATCAAGCAGTATTTGATGATGTGTTACCATCTGATGGAATTTTCAATGCAGAGCAATCACCATTAATTGTGGATGAAATACGGGAATATACAGAGGACGGTGCCAACGAACCAGTTGTACAAGAACCAATTGTGCAAGAACCTGAACGTGACGTGGAACTGTTTAGTATTGAAAGCGTTGACAAATTGTCTACTCCTGAAAATATTGAAAACGCACCGAGTTTGGAGAGTAAGGAAAATCAACCCATTGATGACAACAGTGAAGAAAGAAACGAGAAACAAGCACAGATCAATGCTGCGTTCATGCGAGCATTCGCGCACATCGTATGGTCTATGCCTGATTCAGCTGCTGAAGGCTCATTGGAAGAAGATCCAAATAAGGAAGTGAATCCAGTCGAAGTGAATCCAACTAAAGGAGAGCCAACAGAAGATAAATTCAATGGTAAGAAATACGTTGAAGATTACTTCAGAGAACCACTTCAGAAAAAAGCACTAAAATTGAGTGAGAAAAGTTCAAAATCGGCAAGCTTAGAACCTAAGTCGGCAGATGAAAGTGCGGTTCCGAACACGAAAGAAGATATCTTGCAAGAGAGGAGTACTGAAATAGATTTTGAAGTGGTCGACTCGGTAAAGGACAGAGAAACGACGAATCAAGAGGAGGAGGACACAGAATATCTTCCTGAACCAGAACAAGGCTTTGAAGAAATTGCCCCTGAAGAAAAGCCAATAAGCTACGAAGCGCCATTCTTGGCTCCATTCCTCGATGATTACAATGGAGCAGCGTTTGCTGACGATGATTTATACGTTGTTGATCCACTCGGCATGGATCCACCAGCTGAAGTTTCAGTTTATCAAGATGAAACCGCTGAAAATGAGGAACAGAGCATTGCAAATGTGTTTGAGGTCAGCGACAAAAAAGAAGAAAGTGTGGAACAAGATGGTGACAAAAAGGATGCAGAAAATGTTGAAGACGAAATTTTACCAGCTTCTGAAGAAATTGTCCCTGAAGAAAAACCAACAAGCTACAAAGCGCCATTCTTGGCTCCATTCCCCGATGATTTTGATGGAGCAGCGTTCGACGATAATAATTTATACTTTGTTGATCCACTCGGCATGGATCCACCAGCTGAAGATTCAATTTCTCAAGATGAAATTGCTGAAAATGAAGAACAGAGCATTTCAGATGTGGTTCAGGTCAGCGACAAAAAAGAGGAAAGTTTAGAACAAGATGGTGAGGAAAAGGATGCAGAAAATGTTGAAGACGAGATTTCACCAGCCGAGAGCAAAGAAGAATTCATGATTAATAACTTCATCGAAGAAGAGAACGAAATTCCAATGGAGAACATTAAACCAATGGGACGTCTATCGTTTGCCAGATTTTTCCGAGCACTTCTGGACGCAATCCCATTGCCTTAAATTCCAAAAGTGCAGCGCAGCCAATGCAACGGATTAGACGTAAAATTAAAATTTTCCCTTAACTTCTTCCGAAGAGTCATTTTTTCTCCCATTCTTGTACTTTTCCTATATGAAAAAATAATAAAAATCTGCGCATTGGCAAAAAACGTGTTGAATGTTTTTTAAATATGTTTTTTTATTGATTTTTACTAAATTTGAATGAACTAATTCACATGCGAAGTAAATGCTTTAAATAACGTCGCTAAAATTGTCTGTAACGCCTTTCATTTGCCAAATTTTTCTTCTTCTCTAGCTCTAAACTATTTATTGTTTTAGTTAAATTGAAATTGACATTGTTTTTTTATCTTTTTTTTGTTTATTAATCGTTAAATATGCTTTTAGATTATACGATGAAAATCTATATGGTTGAAATATGCGTTAGTTTAAGTATGTAGTTAGGATATTTAATTTTTTTTTCGTTTATTTTTTTGTTAAATTTCTCTTTAAATTTGTAATTTGAAGAATGAAGAGAGTTTAAGAGGTAATTGCAGTTTGATTCTATACGATAAGAACGAAAATAAACGAACTCGATTCGGTTGCTGCTGTGGTGTTGCTGTGGAATGTGTTTCGTTGCGTGGCAATGTGCCGTGAACAATGGTCAAAACAGTTTGGGATTGAAATGTTTCGCGTACACAAGATCATTTCGAATTCGAAAGGTGTAAGAGAAGAACAAAACACAAGGAGAAAATAAACAAATCTGTTATCATAGGAGAATGGAAAATTTAAAGCGAGCCGCATAAATGTACACAAAAAGAATGACATTGATTCTATGGATATTCTGTGTGTTCGGATGTGAGTGTGTATCTGTTTGCTGTTTGTTGTAAAATAGATTTCAATTTGATATTATTTATGGTTGTTCAATTTCTCAAGCACATTAAACATTTACATTTAAAAGTTGAACGTTTTTTATTCGATGGCAATGCGATAAGAGATTGGAAAATTACACACATGCATTTTCTTCGTCATTTTTTTATTTCTTCTTTTTGTTTCTTTTCTCATTTTTGTCTGTGTTTGGCTTTTGCTAAAAATTAGTTCACCTTCGTTCGGCTATCACATCTAAGCAATTTTTATTTTGTTGAATCTAAAGAAACAAAACGATAAAAAAAAAATTGTTCTCTGTTAAAATGTGGTGTCCATTCGTACGCGTGAAAAGCGAACGAAAATAATGGCGAGATAACGGCATAGAGGAAAAAAAAAAAACAAAAGAAACTTGATTTTTAACAAAATTGTCTATTGATTCGATTTTTACTAATTTTTTTTTTTTAACAAAATCAATTTTGAATATGCTTTTCACGAAATTATTGTTTCATGTAGAAAAACCAAAATTAATTGCATTTGCCATTTTTTTTTTGCGTAGAGAACTCATTCGTCTCTGACTTTTCTTTTTTGTTCCATTTGTTTGCTTCCGTTTTTCACAAAAGTCATTCAAATATTTAATTCGAAAATTATTGCTTTTGTTTCCAATTGTTAATTTGATGGTTGTCCATAAATGTTCTTTTTTTTAGTTAAAATATATTATTATCTTTTTATTCGTTTGTTTGAATGCTGAATGATATATAATGTGGCGAAATTAGCCGAATTGCGTGAACATAAAAACTCCTTCCTTTCATATGCATCATTTTAGACGGGAGGCGAAAAAATTATTCAACTCATGTAAACATGTTCGTTTACATTTTTTTACTCTTGTTGGGAAAACAGAACATAAACAACTATAACTCAACTAATCACAGTATTTTGTTTTTTCTTTTCTTTACATTTTTCTTTCATTTATCAGTAAATTTCCAATTGTTTCAATTAAAATGCTTGCTTGTGGGACTCAACAAAAGTATAATAATAGTAATTATATATTAAAACCCTAAACCGACATCCAGTTAATTTTATGTCTTCAAAGCGAGCGTTAGAAGGTGAAGTATAATTTAAAAAATACATTTTTTTCATCTCTATTTCTTTCCCGTTTTCAACCTTCTCGAAAACGATTTAACAATTCATAATTTAATTTCACTTTTTTTTGCTCAATTTTTTTTTTTGTCTCTTTTATTAATTGTGTAATAATTTAATCAATAATGAATCAATCAATTTAAATAGAAGCATGCTCACTAATAAATATTCTATATGTTTAGGTGATGTTTTTTTTCCTCTTCTCTTGTTTTTTTTTTCTTGGTAATTTTTCAAAAGAAAACAAAAATCTTCTTCGTTTTACATTTTTATAATAATTATAATAGTTTAATAATAATACTTTTATCACCATAAATCAAGGCATATATAATTATATAATTTTTTCTTATTTTCATTATATTTTATTTTTTCTTTCACTCATTACTAATATGTGTTTCTTTAAATTACTGGAATATTCTAATAGAAACAAACAAATTGATTTCGAAAAAGATTCTGAGATGATGTTCTGAAAAGTGCTTGATTCAAAAAGGGTGAAATTGTTTTTTGTTTTGTTTTAGTTTTTGTCAAAAATATTTGGGTTGTGTGTGTATGTCTTGTTGTTGTAGTTGTTGTCTTAATTAAGGTGGTTAAATTACGAAGAGCTCAGCTCTTAGCCTAAGAAATGGAGCCAAGAGCTGCCTGTTCGGTGTATAGCCGTTTAAAGTTCACTCTGGTACATTGAGTTTTTGTTTGTTTGTATCGTGTGTGGCTTTGCTTTACATAAAATGTTATCTAATTGAACATTGCAACACTTAGTTTTTTTTCTTCTTCTTGTCATCCTTGCACCAATACCATTTGCGTGTTTTGCGTTGGCTATAGATGATATTGCCCCATATCAAGCGAGCGTTGCGATCGCACAATATCGCATTTTTCTCTTTTGTTACACAGATTGTGGTTTGTGATTTTAAATGTTTGATTTTGTTTAGTCTTCTTTGTTGAGTGTGACGAGATCACTTAAGAATATTTCTGGCGTTAGGATGTGTGAGGAACCGATGATGATCTCCCAATTTTTATTGGCGGCAGTCACTTCGTATGCACAACGCATCTCCGAGTAGCTCATGCCACCCACAATGAATAGAATGACACGTGGTACATTTTTGATGGAGGTTTGCGCTTTATCTTTGTGCCAATGGCCGTAACGTGCGC
Organism: Sitodiplosis mosellana; assembly: GCF_009176505.1. NCBI lineage: Eukaryota > Metazoa > Arthropoda > Insecta > Diptera > Cecidomyiidae > Sitodiplosis > Sitodiplosis mosellana. The sequence goes on along the minus strand of NW_022601504.1, from coordinate 6,692 downwards.
TGGTCGGTGCATGAGAATATGTGCTGCTCTGGGCACGACCAGCCAAGAATGGAAAGTGTCTCTGATCCAATTTATCGTCGATCGCATCTTCAATGATGTCCTTCGCAACTGGTGTCCAACGTGACATCTGATACGTATGCTCGGTGATACGCTCTTTGCGTGGCACGTTGTATGTCTTCTTTCGGTTGCCCTGTGAAGATTGAAATTTGGTTTAAATATTTGATTTTTTCTTCACTTGACTTTCAGAATTTCAAAGGCTTGAGTTTATTTCCATTAAAAACAAAGTCATGCTTACATCTTGAATGGTGTTCACTCCCAAGAAGCTCAAATTTCGCACCATATCCTGCTCTTTTTCACCAATTTGGGCATGTGTGAACAATTTTCGTAGATTCTCTTCTGATATGCCATTCTTGACCATGCAGTAAAGGGCAATGATACGAATCTTGTCATAGTTTGAGATGCTCTGAAATGGACACATGAAATTCGCACATTATTCTCTCGGCTCTGAATGATCAACATCTGGATGAATCGGAATAATGTAGCCGTTCAACTCACCGAATCCAAAAGAATTGGAACAATATTCTTCATATGATCTTTAATTTTTTCACCTTCGGCATCGGTTCCCATCGCCAAATCCTGTTCCACTTTGCATAATTTGTCCACATAACCCTGCGAAGAACATTTGAAAGTTTGTTTATTTCGTCGTTTTTCCATGAATGATTGAACTTTTTCACTCGGATAAACAGCAGATCTGTCACTTACTTGATACGATTTCATACAATCCTCGGCTAAGTGCAAATGTGTTGCATATTTCGATAGCTCCTTTTGATATTGTGGCATCTTTTTGATCATTTGCGATAGATCACGCATTGACTGTTTGTCGCCTTGTGTCATGCGCTTTGATTCGGTGAACTTTTTGAGATTTTGTGTAACGGCTGTCGATACAACGGCAATGTGTTGATGGCGCAATTCCACCCATAATTCATCATTTTCATCTAGAAGCACCTCTTTATCAGCAGAGTTTGGTGATGGCATGTACCTGCAAACGCAACCAATTAACATGAAATAAAAATGGGTTTTACGGATGGTGATCAAAATAGGTGGCAGCAGATCTTTTTTTTACTCACTTGTAAACATCGTTGACAATAGGCAAGAGATCGTAGGCCATGGCCTGTAGCGTTAATTCGTGCAATAATGGTGTAATACAATCGAAGCCACGATCTAAGATTATGAGCTGTGAACGAGCTTTTTCAGGTCCCTCACCCATAGTTGGTTCATCTAAAAAAAAAAACATAACATTCAATTCAATCCAGAAATTTCGCTTTTGCGCATTAGACTTCATTTACCGGCTTTGTACGCATCCAATTTCTGTTGGATTAATTGAGCCAATTCAACATTTCGATCCCAATCACTGAAATTGCAAAAAGAAGCAAAGATTACAATTTAGTTTCACTCATCGTTCATAGATTCAGTATACAATCGGCATCTCCATTCGGATCGTAATAATGAATTCAACTTACAGGCGATATCGAACGGATGGGTATTCGCCCAAAGTGGCACATAGTGTGGCAACTTGTTCAGCGATACGTTCCATTTGAGCTAAACGTGCACCCTGCAGACTTGGCGAGTATAAGCATTGGAACGTGTCTGGTGAATCCAGCGAAAACACCTGTTTGTTTCAGCATCACACAAGAACAAGACGAAATAAATTTAGTAACGTTTCTGGATCAATGCCAATACATCAAATAAATCTACAAATTGCCTTTGGTGCTAGTAACCGTGCAATATAACACTTCACTCAAAGTCTAAAACTACTTGTGCGGAGAGCAAATTTAAAACAAATGGTCATGCGAAAAATGTGACAATTTCGATTCACACCTGACACTCGTATGGCAAAAATGCAATGTTAATTTCCTTCAATGTTTTTATTTTACGTGCGGCCGTCGATTTACAGAGATCATTGAACAGCTCCTCGGGACACACTATGTACGTGCGCGATTTGATGGACAGGTTAGTGTGAAAAATGAATGGCAATTTGGTTTTAGTTAATGGCAATTATTTACAGAATTAGTTGTTGGTAAATTGGTTTGGGTGAAAATTTTATGAAAAAATTGAACAAAAAGGAAAATAAAATCGAAAAAGAAAAGAATAAAAGAAAAAAAAAACTCAAAATAAACCCGAAAAACACAGTTTTAATCGCAGCCATTTGAGAGGAATGTTCAGAGGTGAACGAAAACATGACAGATTCTTTTCATTAGATTTGCTTTTGAATGTGCAGAAAAAACACCAATTTGCAGAAAAAACACAACAAAAAAAAACAAAAACAAAAACAAAAATCACCTGTTGTTCATACGGTATAAATGCGATGTTAATTTCTTTGCAGGCTTTCATAAATTTTACGACATTTGAATTTTTGATCATTTCAAGTATTGGATTTGGTATGGCTGTGTGTTTGAATTAAATAAAAATTAAAAAAAAAAGGAAAACAAATCGAAAATCATAAAAAACTGAATTTCAACTGAGGAAAAATGTCCAAAGAGAATCAGCAATGCGAATAAGATGTGTATACCTTCGGTGAAGAAAACATGAGCGCCTCGATAAAGTGGGCGACTTGGATCTTCAAAGTCTCTCAACAACGATCGCACCGATTCTTCCGATGGTGTAATCAAGTAAACGGCTTCCATTGTTGCCAACGGTTCACGCTTCTTGTTTATATCTTCGACCACTAAAATGATGAAATGTAAATATTACTTGATGTTCACACTTTGGTCATCGTTCAGCTACGTGAACGTGTGTTATTATTTCCACTTACGCGTTACTCCTTCGGCACTGATGTCATGCATTTTACAGCAAGCCGATACCATGCGCATAGCCAGCTTATCAACTACAAGAATACGCCATTCGACACCACCACCTTTAGCCGCAGCGGCGCCGATCTTCGGTGGCTTGTAACGAATGACTTCGTTCATAATCTCTGAAAAAGAGCACACATTTTATTGGTTGTTTTGTCGAAAAACACAGCGGCAAATATCATTTGCATTTCCATCTAATTGTCTAACTAAATTAATCATTGTCGCTACAAATTTCAAATAGCCAACTCAATGTTATGAGTTGCAAATGCGAAGTTAGGTAAACAACATCAAATTATTAGTTGAAATTGGTATGAATCACATATGAAATGAGGTTTCGCAATATATTCCAACAAACACACACGCACGCATACACTCACAAATGCTCACAACCCGAAGAAATGACGTCACACCGCAATGGAAATAGCATATATTTGAGTGATATCTCTGCTACAGCGCAGGTTCACAATCCCAAATGAAAAAATCAATAATTCCATGTTCATTGAGTAAGTGCTGTGTATTTTTCAGTTTGGTATTTCATACCGTTTTGCAATTTATTTAGAACAATATCGACAATTTTATATTCCAAATTCAATGGAAACAAAGATAGTTCCACTCGGTTGACGAGTTGAAATGGAAAGTTTTTTTTTAACCCAAACGACGCTTGATGTTGTCATTCACAAGAATTAAAACACTAATATTATTGAAATTTTGTTTTTATTATGGGGCGTTTTTTTTTGATAGCGAAACCGCAGTATGAATCATGATTTGAATTTTTATTCGATGCAAACTATGGTTCAATCAAAACTTTATACGAATCGAATGCAGCAAATGGTTATTGATGGATTTTGTGCAATTTTACGCAATTTTTCGGTGAATTTTCATGAAAATTTAATTTATTTCACTTACTTTGACCAACTTGTACTTTTAACGCCATTTTGAATAGAATACTACTGGAGAAATGTTGAATTTGTTTCTGAGTTAGATACACTGCGTACATTCAATTGTCATGTGTCAATTTTTCGACTGCGCCTAAGTGTGTGGTGGTGTGACGTTGTTTACGTAACAGCTGCACACGATATGAGCTAGCTTGTGAGTCGTACAACAGCAACACCGATGGCGCGCTTTCAAACATAAATGATTCAAGCCAGAAGATGATGTGGTTTATCTGAAAAGAAAATTTCAGTACATATTTTAACGCCATGTTTAATCAAATAACAACTAAGTCTAGACTACATTTTGAATCACTCAATTTGCAATCAGATGTGGTTAGAATAACAAAAAAGGAACATTTTATCATGAACAGTTGTGAAGTTGGTTGAAAGGTCCAGATTGAGAAATTGACAGAAGAGGGCGCTTGTCTGTATTATAAATATGTTTGGTTTGACAGCTTCGTTCAATATAAAACACAAACGATACCACTTCTTTATTTTAAGAAAAAAAAGTTTTGTCAAAAGAAACAAGTGAATTTTATCGTCTAAAAAATTTAATCCATTCGAAAATCTATTTACGTGAGGTAAGGACCAAAGGTGTTTTATTCAAACAATTACTTTTTATTCACATTTGAATCTTTCAATGATGACTTGCAATTAATTTCGTTATAAATAATAAATTGCAATCTTTTTCATTGAAATTGGACGGATCGCTTTATTCGCGCGACGCAAAAAAGTATATTTTTTTCACCAATACAGCAGATTTTGGTGTTATTATCTTCATTTTGATTCAACTAAATTAGAAATTTAAAAAAATCTGCCGATGGGAGTGGGCAAGGGCATCGATCAAAAATGAGATTTACCGCATCTTAGTGAAATTTTTTTTAGGTTATGTCGGCAGTTTGTTGAACAAATTGCGACGAAAATATGCCGTATGTATGAATGAAACTATACTTTTTCGCGCAGCGCGAATAAAACCACGAATAAAGTGATCTGTCTAATTTCAATAGAAAAGGTTGTGTATTTCGGATAGATAATTTGTTCGTGGTCTATTATATTTTTCAAATCTCAATAAATGTGGATTCTTTGTTCGTTTCTCATTTTTCAAGTTCGAAAGAAGTTCAAAATGTCAGAATCCCAACTTCGAAACGGAAAATCATATTCATCTTCTGTAAATATCATGAATGTTGACCAGACAAACAATGGGAACGGAAATGAGACCGTGGAGGGTGTTGTTGATGCTGATAGTGTCAATATTGATGACCAGACAAACAATGGGAACGGAAATGAGACCGTGGAGGGTGTTGTTGATGCTGATAGTGTCATTACTGATGACCAGACAAACAATGGGAACGGAAATGGAGCCGTGGTTGTTGATGCTGATAGAGTCATTACTGATGACCAAACAAACAATGGGGATGACACTGAAGCCACGGAGGGAACATTGAAAACTGCAATGAATGTTACCAAAAGAAGCATGCTCGAAACCTTCAATTTAGTCAACACCAAATTAGGAGAGATGGAAAAGGAAATCGAAGCTTTAAAGAATAAAAACAAGACTTTAGAGAAGGAAGTCGAAAAAATTCCAGACTTACAAAAGCAAATCGATGATATCCCGAATTTGTTGAAGATCGAAATCGAAAAATTGAAACGAAAATGTGACGGCTGCGAGAAGATCCACGAATCAGGTGGCAAGGAAAAATTTTTTACACCGACATGTATAGAAAAGAGGTAATTTGGACTTGAGTGATTTGAAAAAAAAAATGCATAAAAAGAGATTTTGATTGTTTAAGTCATCAGTTCCCGAATTTTAATTATTTTTCCTTTTTTTCGTGATTTTTCTAGAATTGACCAGGACAATCAAGAGGCAAAGCGGCAACGACGTCTAGTATTTGGATCGCCTCGAGGATGACCTCGAGCTTAACCATTTTGAAGCCGTACCCAACTCAAAACTTATTACACCAACGCAACGAAGCAAACGAAACGACCACACACGGCCACCTCCAGCACAAGATATCTACCGTTTTAGGCAGCAGAAACGTTTTAATAAGTCTTAATTGTATACTTTGTAGCCAAATCAATACACATTAATCCAATAAAGTTTATTCAGACTTCAGATGAGAAAGAAACGAATAAGTAAATTCTACCAAAATTACTGTTTCTCACTGAATGTCATATATTCTCATCAATTTCAATAAAGCTTAGTATTTTATCATGAAAATGCGCATAAATTAGTTGAAATCATTGGTGTTATGAAAACTCATTCGAATCAAGCTGGTCCATTCAAATGTATGCAAATTCCTTCTTTGAATTTTCAAATACCGCATAAATCATAACATTCGCATCGGTCGACCCGATTTGTCGAAACTGTCATCTGGGAACGTGTCACTGACAGTTTTGGTTATGTTCACACATTTCATGTAAACAAGTTGTAAGAATTGTTTTGAATATGATTCGAAGTTTGTCGCAACATTTAAAAAATGCGGTTGGTTTCAATCGTTTTCTGTGTCCGTCTGCATCGACTGTTCCCATTTTGAAGCGGTTTGAGTTCACAGACGTGCTTGATAATGCAAAGAAAACCGATAGCAACAAATTTGAAGAGCTTAAAAGATACCGACAAGCCGAGGTGTGTGTAAACAAGTGTACATTCCGAAATGTGGTTTTGTGATCGCGATTTTGAGTGATGAATGGGGTTTTCATTTATCACTTATCAATAATTGGTTTACTTATTTCCAGGTGCACATATGGCATTCATTGGGCAACGGAAGCATCAATCCTGAATTACTGACAGAAGAGCAATGGCAACATATTTATGAGCTGGAAGCGAAGCACCAAAGAAAAAAATACTGTAGATTCTTGATGCAAAAGATACAAGCAAAATCGGAGAAAAAAGCAAAGATCCAAGAGGAAA
>NW_022601503.1:0-5041 GCF_009176505.1 Sitodiplosis mosellana | reverse complement strand
GTTAAACAAAAATCGGGTGAATCGTTGTTTGAATTCGCAAACCGCTGCAAAAACCTGTTGTATGACATGAACAGTTTTCTCGGTGCCAATGCGGATCCAGGCATGATCACAATCAATGACAGGGCCGCTAGAAAGGCATTTGAAAATGGTCTGTTTGACAGCGGTTTGCGCAATTTCATTAAAAACATTCAGACACGCAATTTGCAGGAATTGATTGACATTTCAGTCGAACGTTTTGAGACCACTCTCACATCAAATCCGCGTCAACAGCTTTGCGGTTACTGTTCCAAGGGTCCACACAAAGAGTCCGAATGTCGTAAAAAACAAAGTGATTTGGCAAATAAAAATCGTTCAAACCAAGACAATCGTGGTAATAAAAACAATCAGAATTCGGGTCAGGGCAACAACAATTCGGGCTCGAATCGCAATAATCATGGTTCAAATGGTCAGCAAAACGCGAATAACACACGAAATGACAACGCACAAAACCGTAACCAATCGAATAATTCTGGTCGAAATGCCAACTCGGGTCAACATAACAATAATAATAATAATTTCAATCGTGGTTCGGGACAAAATGGCAATAATTTCGGCCGAAATTTCAACTCGAGCGGGCAGAATTCGGGAGCTCAATCGTTTCCCACGCAAATTTATGAAAACAGCTTCGTCTCAAATCCATTGGTACCCAATCCATACGAGCAAATGCAATCTGGTGCGGCACATTTGGCTAATCCACACTCCCAAACAAAAAACTCACAGTGACGGGTAATGAATGGCACCATTACCTGTCCAACATCAATTCAACCGAAAACCTTCAAATGTGCCACCAATCCTTGGTTGAATACGACAATGAAATTGAAGCACCGATAATAATTCACAAATTATCTGCCTTTGTCAGATTAACTTTTAGCTTCATGACAAGACCCATGATTTTACTATTGGACAGTGGATCTATGCTGACGTTACTAGCAATTGACTTGTTGCTCCCAGACGTGCTCATTATACGAAACGCTTTGGTTATTTCCGGTATCGCTGGAAATAGTCATACCATTTCAACAAGGGGCATGGTCACGGGTGACGCGTTATTTGAGAAAGCGTCAGTACGATTCGATTTTCATTTGATTGACAGAGCTCATGCTCTAGCTGGCGATGGTTATTTGGGACTCAATTTTCTTTTGAGATTTCGCGCCATCATCGATTTGCATAACAAAACCATCAAATTCATTTTACCAGCAAACAACACTTTTCACACGCAATTTGATTCGTTTTTTTCGGATCCCTCGCACATTTACGATATGGACGAAATCCAATCTACTCGATTCGACAACGCAATTTCAAAATTGAAATACGACAACACTGGTTGTTTTGACGATGCAAGCACTGGACGCGGTGTACTCACAATTAAATGCTCTAGTCAAAGCAATCACTGTTGCCCCGAATGTAACGGCCATTACATTCGTTTGTTTGAATCACTCGGTTGCAACCAAAATTTAATCCAAGACGCGCGCATTTTGAATATTTCTCACTCGCCGGAACTATTCAATTCAAATCATGCTACGACTAACGATAACGCATGCATAACGAATCAGATTGCTGGTGAAACACATGGAGATCAAGAAAGAATCTCAAACACGTATCATTTGGCGCATGCTGTGCCCTTGGGTTTTGAAAATTCATTGTCGGATCAACACATCGACTCAAACTGCGAAAAACTTTCACAAATTGAACAAATGGGAAACTTTTTGAATTTTAATGCGCAGAAGTTCACAATCTTTGCCGCAAAAACCGAACAAAATTTTGTCTTTGAAGAAACAAATGAAGCTGTTTGCTTCAATAATTCCAATTATATTAATCATTTTGCTATTTGGACTCAGAGTGCGATTTTGAACTTTTCCAATTCAACTGTTTCAACTCGCGAAGAATTCATCATGGATGGGTTACCATTATCTCACTGTTCGCAAGACGAAATGAAAAGCATGCAGGCGTTTGTATCGGAATTTTCATTGCAATTCCATGTTGAGGGTGATCCACTTTCAAAAACGGATCTCATTCAGCACGGAATAAATCTGAAGCCGAATGCATCGCCTGTCTGCGTCAAACAATTTCGTATTCCGCAGATTCATCGGGAGAAATTGAAAAATGTCGTACGACAGTATGAAGAACTTGGCGTGATAGAGAAATGCAACTCAAATTTCAATGCTCCGGCATTTTTCGTTAAGAAAAAAGATAGCTTTGGCAAATATACCGAATTGCGTTTAGTAATAGATTATTCAAAATTAAGTGAAATAACTCAGAGTCAGCATTTTCCTATCCCGTTAATCAACGAAATTTTCGATGATCTCGGTGAATGCGAATTATTCTCTACACTAGACATTGACCGCGCATTTCACCAGGTTGAAATTCATCCTGATGATAGAGATTTCACTGCATTTTCAGTGGGTGGAATGAAATATCGGTGGATTAGAATGCCATTTGGTCTCTCGGGCGGTCCATTAACATTTCAGCGACTTGTCAATTTAATATTTTGCGATCTCATCGGCAATGGTATTCACATTTATCTCGACGACATAATCATTTATGCCAAAACTCGCGAAAGACACGATGAAATTTTGAGAATTGTATTGGAAAGACTTCGTGAATACAACCTTCAGTTAAAAATCGCAAAGTGTCATTTTTACGCGAGAAAAGTTGAATACCTTGGCTTCATAATTTCAAAGGAAGGTCTTCGCACGAATCCAGAAAAAGTGCGATGCATCGTTGATTAACCTCAACCTAAAAATCTAACTGAACTTCAGCGATTTTTGGGTATGTGCGGCTATTTTCGTGTATTTGTTTACAACTTTGCAGTGATTTCAAAGCCACTAACAATTTTGTGCGCCAAAGATGTAATCTTCATTTGGTCGAAATCATCAGAAGATGCTTTCAATTCGTTGAAAATGGCACTAGCAGAGGATGTTCTTCTTCAATTTCCCGATTTCTCCAAAATTTTCTATGTCACAACTGATGCATCTGATTTCGCATTGGGTGGAATGCTTTCTCAGGGCGAATTACCCAACGATCGTCCGTTGCAATTTTTCAGCAAAACTCTCAACAATGCACAGAAAAACTATTCCACCATTCAAAAGGAACTTCTCAGTATTTATCTCAACATTGGGGCCTTCAGAAATTATTTGTATGGTCGTACTTTCATCGTTTTGTGCGATCATCGCCCTTTAATTCATCTCTACAACCTAAAAGATCCCAACTCAAGACTTGTTAGAATTAGAGTGGAATTGTCGGATTACGATTTCAAAGTAATCCATATTCCTGGAAATCGAAACAGTGTCGCAGACGCTTTATCTCGTATTTCAATTGATGATGCAAAACCGCTCGAACAAGTGATTGAGGAAAACACCGACGATGATTCCCAAAAAGTCTGTCGTGCGATTACTCGTTCAAAAGCCAAAATTGGCGATTCTTCGAGTGTCAAACGATATGATTATCGGATTCATGAGAACTCTGGTTTTTTAAGTAAACCTGGCAAATATGAAAACGTTTTTTCAGTCATTTCAGGCAAGCAAACTGACACATTGAATAAATTAATTGATACTTCACAAGATGATTTTGTAGACCTTCAAAACAATCTGAAGTCATTGGATGGAATGCGATCATTGACCATTCTCAAAATTGGGTTGAATCCCGACTTAAATTCTTCACTTTTCCATACCATTGTGAATCAAATCGCTGAAGCTATTGACAAAAACGGTTTCGATGACGTGGCAATTAATGTCGATTTGGAAAATGAACAAAACCTTTTTGCCTTCAAATGGACTCTTAGGGAAAAATTTGCGGGCACAAATGTGAAAATTACGATTTTCTTGAATCGAATTATTGAGCTAAATCAAATCGAACACATTGAACAAGTCCTTCGCTTGTATCATGAGTCGATGCTCGGTGGTCACTGTGGTGTCGAACGAATGAAGGAAACAATTAAACGATTTTATAAATGGCCGACAATGACTAAGGATATTATTGATTTTGTCAAGCGCTGCTTGATTTGCGAAAAAACAAAAGTTGTCAGAAATACCAAAGTACCCTTGCAAATAACTGGCTCGGGTTCACGTCCATTTGAACATGTATTTATTGATTATGTTGGACCTATCAATCCTGAGAGTTCCGCTGGTCATAAATATATTTTTACAGCGACGTGCGACTTGACTAAATATGTTGTTGCAGTTCCAACACTCGACTGTTCAGCTATAACAACCGTTGATTGTTTGGTTGAGCATGTAATTCTAAAACACAATTTCCCTTCGATTCTGACTGCCGATAACGCGAGTTATTTCAGGGCAGACATGATGAAGGAATTGAATCGAAAACTCAAGATAAAACAAATCTTCTCCACGCCGTATCATCCGGCCAGTAATATTATTGAACGCCAACATCGCACAATTAATCAATATATGCGTGCGTACACAAAAAACCACGCAACTGAATGGCACAGACTTATCCTATTCGCCATGTTTGCCATAAATAATACGGTAAGCACAGCTACGGGTTTCACGCCCCACGAACTGGTTTATGGGGAAAAAGTGCGCATTCCCAATTCATTGATGTCGAACAAGCCCATTTACACTTACGACAATTACGCCGAAGACACGCGCATTCGCATCAAAGAGGCGCTCGATTCGGCTGCCGAACATTTGGTCAAGAGAAAAATTGCAAACAAAGCTACTTACGATAGAACCGCTAAACCATTGAATGTCAAACCTGGCGACCCGATTTTGGTTAAAAAACAACATAAGGATGGAAAATTTTCGGAAATTTTCGAGGGTCCATTTATCGTTGAGTCGGTTCCGTCTGAGCAGTATGTTGAATTTAAACGTCGAAATAAGAGAGTGAAAATCCATAAAAATCACATCAAATTGAGTCAAGCTACTCAAGCAAGTCAATCGGATTCTGTTTGAAGTCATTTTGCTTTAGATTCATTTTCGGGAAATCAAATTTGAATTTCCCATAACGATTATTTTCATCCAAGCGACATTTCAATTAGAAATCCAAT
>NW_022601502.1:0-3256 GCF_009176505.1 Sitodiplosis mosellana | reverse complement strand
CTTGACTCACATTGTAAATATTACCAATTTTGTTGATTTCAATACTTAGGTAATATTTCGCTTCACCCAAATCTCTTATCTCAAATAAATCGCTTATTTGTTTTTGAACACTCTCTAACATTTTTGTTGAGTTAGAGACAAACAAAATATCATCGACGTATATCAGCAGCATGCATTCATCGCCATTATCCATCTTTTCGTAATATAGACAAGAATCTGCACGATTCCTTTTAAAGCCGATTTTGCTTAGTGCTTGATTGATTTCATCGTTCCAACACTTCGGTGCTTGTTTGAGTCCATACAAGCTACGTTGGAGTAGACATACATGATCCTCTTTCCCTTCTTCTTCAAAACCTTCAGGCTGCTTCATGTAGATTGTCTCTTGTAGTTTACCATTCAGGAAAGCTGTTTTCACATCCAAATGTTTGACGAAGAAATTTTCTCTCGAAGCAATTGATAGAAGAATACGAAATGTTGCCTGTTTTGCGACTGGTGCAAATACTTCGTTGTAGTCGATGCCAAATTTTTGTGAGTATCCTTGCGCAACTAATCTCGCTTTGAATCGATCAATTTTTCCTTTTTCGTCAGTTTTAACTGTGTAGAGCCATTTTGATCCAATAGCGACTCTACCCTTAGGCAATTTGCATAACGACCATGTTTGATTTTTTTTTAGTGAATTAAATTCATCTTGCATTGCATCAACCCATTTTTCTTTGTTAAGATCATTCATAGCTTGAGTAAAATTCAATGGTGCTACAATTGAATTCAGCGAATTTGATGTAATTCCATAGCCATAACGTGTTGGTGGTACCCCTTTATTGGATCTGCTTGACCTTCGTGGTTCACGCTGTTCTGCAGTAGATGTGTCATTAGAATCAGAATAAATAATGTCATCCCAAATCGAAGATGATTCTTTAGAACTTGAATCAGTGGACTCATTCGAAGATGATTTTGGTGAAGTAGACGATGAACTGCTACTCGATGAATCTTCAATGACACTTTTGTCGATAAGTTGATCTGATGTTTTGAAATCAAATGTAACTTCTGATTCTTGACGAATAAATTGTACATCACGACTGTAGACAACTTTGTTGGTGGCTGAATTGTAGCATTTCAAAACGTTGTTTTTATGATAACCCAGAAAAATCATTTTTGTTGATGTATCATCAAGTTTGCGACGATTGTGTTTGAGAACTTTAACATAGCAGGAACTGCCAAAAATTTATAATTTTCCTAAATTCGGCTTTCGATTGTTCCATAACTCATAGGGCGTTTTATTTGTACTGCGAGTGAACGTTCTATTTTGGTTATAATTCGCAGTCATAAGTGCTTCTCCCCAAAAAGTGTTTGGCAATTTCGCATCTTTGATCATACAGCGAATCATTTCGACAAGATAACGATTTTTTCTCTCTGCTATTCCATTCAATTGTGGTGTATCAGGTGCTGTGTATTGATACTTGATGCCAAGATTACGTAAATATCTCTGCAATTCATTATTCACGTATTCGCCACCTCTATCAGTATTGAAAACCTTTGGAACTTTGCCTTTTTGTGTTTTCATCAGCTCGATGAACTCTTTGGTCGTTGCATTTACCGAAGTATATCTCACGAAGTAGATAAACCTTTGTGTATCGTGAATATTCATCAATGAATGTGAGAAAATACAGTTTTCCTCCAGGAGTTTGTGTCTGAAATGGACCGCACAAATCACTGTAAACTACATCCAAAATGTCTTTTGATGTTTTCGGCTTCTCTTTTGCAAACGGTTTCCGTGACATTTTTGAAGAAATACAAATTTCGCATTCAGAAGAACAACTGCATGGTGAAATGATCAGTCCATCAACTAACTGCTTGTTGGCCATAATTTTAATTGCGTTAATATTGCGATGACCAAGTATCCTATGCCAAACATGAATGCATTTATCAGCTTGATTGCTACGATGAGTTATAGCTGAAATTTTCTGATGATTTATGTAATATAAATCGTTGCTCAAGTAGCCAACTGCGATTTCACGTTCATTCAGGAAAATTTTGCATTTTTCGCCCTCAGAGATCACCTTGAATTTCCTTTGATTTGTTAAATATTTGATGGAGATGAAGTTTCCATTCAAATCTGGTGCATACAGTACATTCGTCAGTAAAGCTGTCGTTACTTCTCCTTTTTCATTTTTTAGATGAATTCTACAAGTTCCGATTCCCAAGACTTTAACTCTGTAACCATTTGCTACAGTCACAAAATCATTCATTGGTTTTAGTGTTTCAAACAAACTTTTTTCATTCGAAAAATGCGATGTTGCTCCGGAATCCATATTCCATTCAGCTTCATTTGACGATTCAGGTTTTTGTGAATGGATTGCAAGCAGCATTTCATCAGTGTTTTCACTGGATTTTTTGTCAATCATGTCTACTTTGTATTGACTTTTTTTATTTTTCATTTTCTTTCTGCATTCATCAACAGTATGAAAATTTTTCTTCAAGTACGTACAGAATTTAACTTTCTTGCTTTTAATTTTCATTAATTTCTCATCATTTTCACTTGATGTTTGTGAACGATGTTTGCTTTCGTCCATCAGCTTTGAAGTCACAATAGACCACGTCAGATTGTCTCTGGATTCAAGTGAAGTAACAAGGTTTCTGTAACTCTCTGGTAAACTGCTAAGAAGTAATGCTGTTTTTATCTCTTCTTCGTTGAAAGCTTTTACACCTAAACCGTTCAATTTGACGAGGTAGTTCGTCATTTCTTCAATGTGTTCTTGCATTGTTGTTGAATCACTCATAATTGTATTGAACATGTTTCTCATTAGTGTCATCTTGTTAACAACAGTAGACTTTTGATGAAATTCTTGTAGAGCTGTCCACATTTCTTTTGCGGAAGTTTTGTCCATGATAAGACTGAGTTGATTGTCCTCTACAGCCAATGCGATTAAAGCTCGTGCAGTTTCATCTGATGAATTCCAGGAAGATAATTCCGTATTGTTAGTTGGAGCAGAATCAGTGATGGTCTTCCAAACTTTTTCTTTTGTCAGAATCATCTGCATTTTGAATTTCCAAATGAAGAAGTTGCTGTTGTTTAATTTGGTAATGGCAATTTTTGATTCCATTTTGAAGATGACTTTAAAAAACTCTGTTAATAGTAAACTCTTAATGCTGTTTCAGCGATGAGGCCCATAACCTCTGTTGAGATACGAAGTAATCGTGAAGAGTTTTAAAATGAGACTGAATCTTTATTGAACATAAATTCTTAAATTTAAATCCA
>NW_022601501.1:0-7954 GCF_009176505.1 Sitodiplosis mosellana | reverse complement strand
GAACGAATGGAGAGAGATAAACCGAGAAAACGAAACACACGAACCATATTGACGCATACATACAGCCGCGTATAGCGTACACGCGAACGGAGTCGAACGGTGGCTGTGTGCATGTGTCAATATGGTTTGAACGAAAGAGTGTAACACACAATCGCGCACAGCTTCGTTCGTGTGTTTCGTTTTCTTCGAAAAAGAGTCATGCCTTGTTATTGAATTTTGGTTTATTTCACTTGACATTTCGTCTTCTTCGTCACAACATTTCGATTTATTTATTTTTTCTTTGTGGATAAAGACTTTTTTGTCGTTTGAATCTCTATATGAATTTTTTTTTTGTTTTTTTTTATTGAGTCGTGTTCCAGTTAATATTATTTTGTGCATTTTTCCGCGTGTATGTAAATACGGCAAACATGTGTTTTAAGATTGCTGAGCATCTCAGCATTTCGTAAGGCACGGATATATCCGAGCATATCGACGACGCATACAGTGGCGTGCGTTGCTACGTGCAGCCGCAATGACTCGACCGGAATGTGTATGTTGTTTCTGCGTGCAGCCACATCAACTGAACACACTTCGGTCGAGTCGTTGCGGCTGCACGTAGCAACACACGCCACTGTATTATACAGTATTCGTCGTCGATATGCTCGGATATATCCGTGCCTTACGAAATGCTGAGATGCTCAGCAATCTTGAAACACATGTTTGAAATACGGATTTGTTTTCGTGCGTTTTGTGTCAGGCAAACTTTATCAAAATCAAAATTACTCATGTCATGCGAAAATGTATTGCCTTTATGTATGCTCACCAAACCATTAAAAAATATTGCTCTCTCAGTCTCAGTCTCAGTCTCTGTGTTATTTTTTTCTCCGCACAAAATTCTCTCGCCAAATTTCCAAACGCCAACAACAACAACAAGAGAAAAATGAACGATCAATTCTGGCATGTTATCTAAAACTTTACACCAAATATCGAAGAAGCAACGCAAATGAAGAAAAAAAAATTATTTCTGTTTGTTTTTATTGTTGGCACATTACATAAGAACATGAAATTGACATACAAAATTTGTACGTGGGACTGAGAAAAACGCGTTTTTATGGACAGCTTGCAGAATTTTTTTCCCTGATATCGTAAATATCGGTTGTTTCTGTACCTCATTTCGGCTCAAATGAGATGATAGATTTTTGTTATATACTCAGACTCACCATTGAAAATTGCATGCGACTAAAATTGGAATTGCCGTAGCCGTGTCAAAAAAGGAGAAAACTATTTAACTGTATAGATTTTAATTTAATACACAATTGAATTAAATGAAAAGCATTTTAAGATTACAAAAAAAGTTGACGACGCACGCGGTTTTTTCATTCGTTCATTTTAAATAGGCCAGTATCTTAACACGAACAGCCGTTACACAGCAATAGTAAAATAATAATCTGAATGGGTGTTTCACCTTTCTTTGAATGACGTTATCAATTTGATAAATTCAAATCTAAAACACTAAAGAAAAAAAAACAGCATGAGAAACGCTTCCAATGTATCTGAATGAAACAAAAGAGTGTGTTGTTGGTGTAATATCACTTCCGAGATATTCAACCATCGACATTCTATTAGAAGAGTGGAATGGAATTTTGTTTCATTTAGACACATTGCAAGCGTTTCTCATGCTGTCTTTTTTTTGCTTTTGTGTTTCATATCTGAATAGCAATTGGTAACGTCATTCAAAGAAAGGTGAATCATCATTCAGATTACTATTTTAATATGCAACAGCTGTTCCTGTTAAGATAGGTCAGTGATACAAATAAATGAACGAATGGAAAAACCGTGTGCATCGCCAATTTTTTTTCTGTAAATATTAAAATACTTTTCATAAATTCCAACTATGTATTAAATTGAAATCTATATATTTGAATGGTTTTCTCCTCTTTCCGTTATTACATAAAATCAAAAGAATGTAGAAGCTGTAACATATAAACGATACTCACATATAACAAAACAAATTCCGATAAAAACAAAAACAAGAAAATGCCGATTTGTTTTGTTGACATTTATTGCTTGCATGCAATGAACTTATTCTTGTTTTATCATTCCTTGCATTTAGAAAAAATACAAATTTATCAGCAAAAACTTCGCATTTTTGCAAATCTCACAAACTTTTGTTCTTTTACTTTTACTACTATTTAAAAAAAATTCTCTCTTAAAAATGCGGCATTTATTTTAATTATTTGTATTTAACCCGATGATCGCCAAATCCAAAACCATAACCGAAAGATCTTCTCTCAAAAGTCAACATTTACGCGAAACATTTGTTATGATAAATTTCTTAAAATAAGGTTTTAAATATAATCAGAATCTCTTAATCTGCATCAGTCTCGTTTAAACTATAATTATTTATCAGCCGAAATTCGTGAAATTTCAATGCTGCTTTTGTTTTGACTTGCTCAAGTTTGCAAATATAGAATCGATCAACGATTATCGGTGTAAAAAACGGTGCTTGCTAAAAATGGACATTTTGAAATGAGAAAATTGTATATAATATATATGAATGTCCGAGAATGAAAACGCAACTTCTATTCACAACACATATAAGTGAAACAAAAATAAAAAAATTTATTGAAATGAAACAACACAATCATTGCGTTTTCATTCTCGGACATTCATATATAGAATGAAATGACAAAACGGCTTATCTAATCTGTGCTAATTATTCAATGCATATGTAAAAATGAGTGGGCGAGAAAAAGTTGAATTTTAATTGAATGACTTTATCAATGCTGCACCAAACTCGTCATTGCGAACAATGTCGTAGAGTTTTTCGTTTAGAAAAATTAACATGATATCCTCCAGTCTGTCATGATTCAAAACTGTGCGTCGATCGGTGAAAACAAATGCTAAGCTGGAAAAATCTCTCTCGATTTGAACTTCAGTTGGAGGGATGCTGTAAATCAACATTGCAATTTCATAGAGCTCATTGTGTTCGTCTTTAATCGATTCCCAGTATTAAAGAACTGATTCATTTAATGGCAGAACTTCTGGTTGAAAGCATTCAACTGCGGTTTCAATATCAAAATGATGAGAATTGATTTCTGCTGACGCTGAATTTTGTTGTATTGGCCCCGTTTGATTCAAATGTTGCAACATAGCCTCTTGTTCATTGAATTCAAAACTTAAGCTGTCTGTTGATTTGTTGCTGATGTCAGCGATAGAATCGTTTCTGAGGAAATGTAACCGACGCCCAATTTTAAGTATATTATGCTTGGCAATTTCACTCTTTTCCGGGTCTTTGGTGATTGTCATTTGGAAACGTGGATCCAAATATAGAGCGGAAAACATGAGTGGGTTTTGGAAAATGTTTTTATTCCGTGACGATATTTCATCGTACAAACGCTTTGCAAGTCCAGTTTTATACGCTTTCTTCGATACACACTCTTTCAAATGGAGCTGCATGACAGTCCAACGATGATAAACATCTGACAGATTCAGCGTTTCGCTTTGGAATTCAATTGTCGCATTAAAGGGAATTCTGAGCAAATATATCGATTCTTTCAGTATATTCCACTTTTTTAATAGGAGTTGACAAGACTTTGAATGTTCATTATTCGTGTTGGCATAGTGCTGTACGATTTTTTCGCTGTTGAGTACGTCTGATAACTGCAAAAAACGTATATCAATTAATGAGCGACTCATTCGAAATTTTATTAACAAATCAAAACATACCATGAGAAACATACTGCCCCATCGCGTGGCTGTTTCAAGACGTGGCTTTTTGTACGGTATATTGAGCACTTCCATTTCGATACAACACGATTTAAGACGTATCATTTTACAAACAATGCGGCACAGTTCAATGACATTATCGAATGACTTTGGCATTTTTTTCATTGCATCCTTTACTGCGAGCTGCAATGTATGAGCAGCACAATTCACGCCCGTTATATCAAACAAAAATGATGCACCCGAATTTTCCAATTCCAAAGATATGGCGTTAAGTAAAGTTTCATTTTGCACTTGATCAATTATCATGTCTATTGCATCATCGTCAGTGTTATCGCATGGTTGAGCTATCAATTCATTGATTGCAACGTCATCATCTTCTTCCACTTCGCTTTGTCGTGAAGCTAAATTCGTAGAAACAGTATCGGTTGTTGTTTTGGTTTGTTCTTCAGGCGGTGATTGCTTTGCCTTATCAATTGTCTTATGCAAAATACCATCCATATCACGGATCATTTTCAAAACATTGCTGCCATTGTCGGTGGTGATTGGCAATATTTGAGCCAGCTTAATTCCAAGTTCTTCCAGTCGTTTGATGATCACATCAGCAAGGTATTTTCCAGTGTGTTTTTGCGTGAGTTCAATCATTGCAATTGATCGAATTTTCAAGTGGCCATTCACAACGTATTGTATGCTAACACCCAAAATAGATCGACCGCGCTTTGTGACAGCATCAACCAAAAGACTGAGACATCGACCTTTCACCTAGGGGGATTTAACTACGTGAAAACTTGTAAAAAAATGATATAAACGCGCACGAAATTGTTTCATTCACCAGAGAACTTGCATGATTCCACTCAGTTGACAAGTTCCGTATTAAAACAACATGCGCGAACTTGTGCGAGTTCGTGTGCAAACATGAAGCTGGACGACGCGCACACATCAGTCGTTCCATTTGTTATATCTATCTGGATTAACTTTTTCTTCCAACACTTTCTCCAGCTCTTTAAAAATATTTCCTTTGTCCATTTTATATTTATATAAATCTTTGAACTTTTGGAAAGGATGTGAAAAATCTTTATACACGTAAACAACCGATTTTTAGTTTGTAACGCGTTTTAGTTGTCAAATTACAACTTGAAAAACGCGCAAAACCATAAACAAACTTGTGTAAACTTGTGACCGTGCGCGTCAGTACGTACAACGAACGCGTCGAACTTCCGCGAATCAAGCAAACTGGCAGAAAACATGCTGAACTCGTAAGAGTTAAATTCCCCTAGCCTTTCACCTCATCTCGAATTATTGCGCGAATTTTCTGTGCAGTTTTCTTCAAATTTTCTTTCACTTCAGTCAAACCATGATCAGATAGATTGAGCTCTTGGCCAGCCAACTTAAGTTCTGTTAATTGACTTTGAATTAACTTTCGAAAACCCGAATCATGTAAATATGCAAAAGGCCTTCCATTCTTTGATACTATTTCTGTGCAATATTGTAGGAGCTTCAATCGCTTTACAGCTGGTGATTCCTTTTGATCGACCAATGTTTCATAAATTTCGACGTGTCGTTTTGATAAATGTAGAGCAAGATTGTACGGTTTGATGCCATTGTAATTTTCATTACATATTTTACATTTGTGTGTTTTATTTATACTTTCGGCGATTTGCTCATCAAGTGGTTCGAAATATATCTCTGCTTTTGCAGTTATTGAATTCTCGACACGTTTTCTTTTTCTGGGAGTTTTCACTGGGCTTTCCATTTTTAATAAATAATATGACTTTAGAGTAAAACTTCAGACAATTTTTTTCTAACTTGATTTTAGCTACACTTGTTATTGACGGCGTGCTGTTGACAAATGCACCGCTAAACAGAAACAATATATCACAGCGTTCCATATTCTATG
Organism: Sitodiplosis mosellana; assembly: GCF_009176505.1. NCBI lineage: Eukaryota > Metazoa > Arthropoda > Insecta > Diptera > Cecidomyiidae > Sitodiplosis > Sitodiplosis mosellana. The sequence continues at coordinate 2,352 of NW_022601501.1, read as the reverse complement.
GCACGCACCCATACGTCGTTGCAAATAGACGCTGATTTTAGCACAGACATTTTAGCACAGACAAACATTTGTTTTAAATTTTCATTACGTTCCAGTATAAAAATGAAGAATGCAAGAAATTAAAAATATATATATATAGATTATTAATATTTTATACTTGTAGTATTTTTTAAACCATTATTTAAGAATTTGAATGAATAAGGAAGAGTAGCATAAAACAATAAGGGTTCGTTCTTCCAAATTTTGGTTATTGTGTACTTGTACAATACGCATACAAATAAACAAGTGTACAAGCATGTCTTTGCCTGTCATACATTCACAAACGGTTTAGCGGGCAACGCGCATCGAAGTGGTTTACGCGGCATAAAGATTCTTTTTCTGTTCACTGAAATAATAAAAAAAACGTTGAAATAATTTTTTCGTGTTATTTTGCTTGCAAAAATATTAGCGGTTGTAGTATTGCTTACAAAACCACGTCAACACGTAATTGTCCCTGACAAATACATTTATGGTTTGGATAAACTAGAGCATCAATTGAAAACTTGGGGTGTGAATCAACAACACAAACACGTCATTTTTTGGAAACGACGTTTTCTTGATGACGATGTTGCACCTGCTTCAATTGATTTACCCGACTTTCATTTAACACCACGTGACGATTTCTCTCCACCACCAGAATTCGATTCGGCTTGCTTCCTTGGTCGTGTAAAGCGTTTCTTTAGTGAGTATTCATTCATTGGTTGTAATGATGAGATTAACGACCATTTTTGAATTGTTTTGAATTTTCAATTTTTTTTCGACAATAGCTTCATTCGATGAAGCCAAACTATTCCGTGATAGATTTCGGCCAGTCCTCCCAGCCGTCTACAATGCCGAGGCTTTAAATCATCAACCCACTCCACTCTCGCCAAACAGCAGCAATCAACAAATCGAAAATCCGGAAGAAAAATTTGTGTTGCCACCAGTGGAACTGGATGGCAGTGACATTTTGGCAATTGATTTTTTACTCGACACAGAGGTGAATGCACCAAATGAAGCACGACCAACTGTTAATGAAGACCAAAATTCAGACGATGATTTTTTTGTACCGGACACCAATATATATGACAGCGATCATAGCGAAGGCGGTGAAAATAATGAAAATGTACAAGTCGAAGGCGATGAAACCGATGACAACGCACAGACTCAGAATGATTCTTCTGTATCGACTGTCGTTAGCATCCAATCGACTGAAAAGGACAAAACTGACTCTACTAATTCAACTCTACCGAATCAAACAGCATTGAACACCTGGGCCGTACAAATTCCATTGAAGCAACGAGCTCAGCTGATGTCCATGGATCGGCAATTGATACTGAAATTCAATCTATCACAGGAAATTCGTCTCAGTCTTCATCGAATTCAGCAACAAATCGTATGATGACTCGTATTAATGCTGGCAAAGTGCTCGTAACGCAAATTGTTAATGACGAAGATGATGAAATTGAAATCACCTATGTTTTGGGTCAGAAATTGCGTCCGAGAGTTGAATCGGTTCAAATGAAAGTCAATGACCAACTTTCAGGCAATTTACCGTTCCATGAAAATGTGAGTTTCTACCTGTTTTGTCATACAAGATTTATTTAGTGAGACAGAATTAAATTCATTTATTTTTAGGACGGAAAAGATCGAGCATATATGGTGCAAGTTCAAAACGGATTCAAAGAAATAAAATTGAAGGGACGTGTGGTCGATTTTTTGTTGAATTTGAACGCCAACCGTCGCGAAGATGTCTCAGTTGATTTGGCATTCATCAAGGCATTAATCGTTTCTGTCTTCACTGTGAAACACGTCAAAGAAGAAGGCATTCTCCAGGCAGAACTGGTCAATTTCATAAAAGGTGAAGAAGAATTTTTTTTTTTTCGAAAAAATTGAAATTCAATGCATTTTTTTTTTATAGATTTGTTTGCTATTCGTGTTGGTGACAACAACGAGAAGCGCAGCCAATCGTTCACCAATTTTATGTTGTTGGGTTGCAAGGAAATTCGCGATTTCAATAAGCCATAGCCACTACGGTTGAATGTCACAATGGTTGCACTAACATGATTCATTTAAAAATGAAAAAAAGATAAAACTAATCAAAATTCATTATTATGTCCAACCGCTTTCGAAAAAGTATAATAAACAAAATATTTTTATCAACATTATGAATACTTAGGAACTTCTAATCTAGCCGCATACAATTTGTAATGATGAGTATGTAATAGAATCCATCTTTTTCAATTCAAACAAATCTATCTTTTTATTCAAGGCGAAATAAACTACAAAAAATAAATGATATTATATAATAAACAGTAAACACGGTTGTGCTTC
>NW_022601500.1:0-4327 GCF_009176505.1 Sitodiplosis mosellana | reverse complement strand
CTTTGTGATATATATCTGTATTCAATTTACAAATCAGTATATTTTCAAGTGTTTCAGGCAATAAATTGCCACGTTGATCGGAGAGAACTCTTTTTAAGTGAGAGAAATCTCTTTCGCATTGTGTCTCGGCAGGAGAAATGGAAAAAATGGCCATGGCAATATCACGAAGTTCTCGATCGCAATTTTGAGATTCCCAGTAGTCAAATAGAGAATCTTTTATTGGCATTGGAGGCGGATCGAAGGCATCGATAGATGCTTCGATATCACTCAACTGTGCATTTGATGTTGATTGGGTTTTGCCAAAATTGATTCAATTCGTCCTGCATGTTGAAATCATCAAAGTCATCAGCGGCATTTTCGTTGGTTTCTGAATCAGTTGCACATTGTTCACCTTTGAGGTAAATCAGCCGTCGATGCATTTCCAAAATGAAGTCTTTGGCTTCCGCCACAAATTGCCGATCACGTGTGATGCCCATTCGATAGCGTGGGTCCAAGAATATGGCTGCTTTCATTGCTGGATTGTTGAAAATAACATCAAACCGGCCATTGAATTTTTGCAGCAATGCCTGGGCCAGACCTGTCGTTCCTTGTCTGGTATTTTTATTCAGTCGAAGTCTTATTTCGAGCCAAATTCCGTACGTGTCCGAAAGAGTCAAGTCTTTTCGTTGCAACCTAACGGTGGCTTCGTATGGAGAAGCAATGGGAATTCGGTGTATCGTTTCTTCGTTGATTTGGCAGCCACACATTCGATGACGTCTCGCATTTCGGCTAGTCCGTTTAACTGTTAAGTAAATCAATTTAAACAGTTTTATTAGAGAAAAATAAACACTCTCTAATCATGTTTAAAACAAAGCGGCGCCTAAAAATGTCTTCTGTTTACACAATTCTTTCAATAACGAATAAGCTGTACGAATATTCGTCTAATTTTAAAACACGCCTAAATTTAAAATTATGTGAATGCTTAGTCTGCATAAATTGTGCATGATCAATGAATCTTGTTGGTTCATATGAAATAAGATACCATCTACAATGCCGATAAAATATAGCAATTTATTTGAATTTGATGAAACGATTCATTGAAACGGTAAACAAATACTCTGAAAAGAATGACTTGTCCCATAGAACATTTGTTGGCATTTGAAAAAATGAGATCGCAATGAATGAGAAAAATCTGAATGCTTACCATAACAAATGTTGAACCCCATCGTATTTCGACGTCCAATGAAGGCACTTTCATGTCAAATTTGGGTTGTTCTGTGAATGACAATGCCGAACAGTTTTGCCGTGCTTCTTCTACAATAAGTTTTGTCGAATTGAGTTTGAGAGCCTTTATAATCCGCCGGCACAGATCAATGATGTTGCTGTTTACGCTTCGTAGCTCCTTTATTGCATCTTTTATCAAAAGTTGTAGTGACAGCGCAGTTTATTCCAGTCAGATTGAAAGCTTCAATTTCACACTCTCCTGATATTTCAGCTAATGTTTCATTCAATAACGTCTCGTGCCCATTTATGTCGCTTACATCAATTCCACATTCACTAAATATGTTCATAATTACTGCATTGTCAGTGTCATCAGTCATCTCTTCTGTGGCTAGAACAGCCTCTATTTCTGTGTCAATCTCAGCAGCGCTTCGTAGTGTCGGTACTATGCCAATCTCAGCAGAGTTTTGCTGTGTCGATGCTGGGCCAATCTCAACAGAATTTCCTTGTGTCGATACATTTACTACGCAATCAAAATCAAGTCTTCTTGCGACTGGTGTCCGATTTGTCGACAGATTTACAGCCTCTGATTGCTCAATTCGAATCATTTTGCGGACATTTTTTCCATTATCGGCTGAGATGCTCACCACTTGTTGCTTCACAATCTCATATGCTTGAAATCGATTTTCGGTACACTTCTGATAAATATGCACCTGTGTGAGCCTTATCAAGTTCAATCATTCCGATGTTGTGCACATTCAGTTTTTTATTCGCAATATATTGTATATCAATAGCAAGAATGGACCGGCCCAAGCGAGTTGCGATATCCAATTGAACTGAAATCGCTTGCCGTTTCACTGCTTCTTTGATTGTGTTCACAACCTGCATCGCAGTTTCTTTCAAATGTGTATGAACTGCTCGTTGAGTGCGATGCTGTAAATCCAATGGAATGCCGGCCTTTGAAAATTGATTCAATTGATCACGTATGATATTCTGAAACCCATGGTCATTCAAATTTGCGAATGGACGGCCACCCAGTGCGACAATAGAACAGCAATTTTGTAGTAATTTTAATCGTTTTACTTCAATTGGGTCTTCGATTGGTCCAATGTGCAGTTCATAAATTTTTTCATGTTTGTACAAAAGATGCGAGGCTAAATTCACTAAATGGTTCGCACACAACTCTTTTTTGCAAATGGTGCAGTGATAGTATGTATTATTAATGCCATCTTCTTCGCGCGAAACTGGGTTGGTAAAAAACTTCAGTGCCTTGTTTGATTTTGTTTCTTTTTTCGGTGTTTTTGGCGTGTATGAGCGTTTTCTTTTCGGATTTGTTGTTTTCTGAGGCGTTAATTGTTCTTCGTTTTCACCCAAATCCATTTTAAACAAGAAGGATATGCGTGAACTGATGGTGACTTTGCAAACGACTAAACCCTTTTGAATATGTAAGTGGCGCATCGATCTGTGTGACAAGTGACAAAGAATCTATGAAAAATACTCACAGCATAATGACTAGCTATGTAATACACACACAGACAAACACCGATACAATAGACATTGGGCGCTAAATCACAAACGACGCATATATAGTATACGAAAGGATTTCAGAAGATACGTAGCGTTAGCAAAAAGAAAAACAATAACTCGGTTTACAAGCAATTTGGTCTCTTTATATCGGTTTTCATATTCATTTTTTGAAAGAAAAAAAATAGAAAAATGCTTGCTGTCGTTTATATAGTTGCGCTGAAAACACATATTATAATACCACAAGAATGGATCATGTCGCTCACACAGGAAACCTTAAATAATATTGGTAAGGCGTCATACCAAAACAGACGAATTTTTTGGTCGAACACCAATGTTGATGATGACGGCATTCCCGATGTGACGATTAAACCAAATTTCCAACGAAATATTGCATCGACTTTTCCACCTGATAGTGATGATGCTTGCTACATTGGCCGTGTGAAGTGGTATTGTGAAACAGTTGCTCGGGCTAAATATTTTCGTGACACATTTCGCCCACAATTGCCGGTGGTCTATAGTCCACGCAAACGGCATGAAAAGTCGCTACCTTCATTGCCACCATGTTCTCAAAATACGAATCGCTCAGGTCCGATTGTTCACCGAGAAACAAATGTTATTTCAACTGAAAGTGAGCCTCAAATTGAGCCAATTGCTGCCCAATCAATTGGTCAACACAAAAGCCACGTTCGGAATTTATGGCCCATTGAAGAGGAACGTCAACCTGTGTTAGAAGAATCGCCAGTCGAATCGTTATCCGTTGATTCGGAAATGAACAGTGCCGTTGATGAAAAACTCACAATGCCGAATATTGAGATGGATGAAATAGATTCATTTGCAATCTCAGACTATTTCAGCGATGAACAAAACAATCAAGAGAGCACGATTGAAGATAGGGCGGTTGCAGTTACAGTAAACATTGGCGATGGTTGTGAAATGGTTTTTCCTATTGGAGTAAAATTGAAACCAAAGATCGACGAGTACCAGACTAAGAAGAATGATCCAATTTCAGTGAATATACCTTTTAAACAGAACGTGAGTAATTTAAAATGATTTCTTGTCGAATTGTGTGGTTTTTTCACGTCAGATTTCTTCCATAGCCGAACGGCGATCGTGCTTATTTAATAAAAGGCTCAAAAGAAATTGCGTTACCAGCAATTGTGGTCAAAGGCTTAATTCAATTGAATGGCGAACAAAATCGACAGAATGAACAGTTTGACAAGAATTTCATCAAAGCGTTGTTAGTCGGATTGATTGGTATCAACAAGATCAAATACCACGGCGTCGATCCAAATGTTGCCAAATTTATCGAAGGTACTTTCTTCTGTTTGGATGTATTCTTTTCAATTGTCAACTTATAGAACTCATATTGTGAATTTACAGATTTGTTTCAGTGCAGAATCAAAGACGCCAAAGAATATGAAAAACGCTGTTCATCTTTCAAGGAATTGTTGAATTCAGCCGAATCAGAAATTCTCAAGACCAGTTTTACACGTTAAAAAACGCATATTTTTGTTTCATTCTTAATCAAGGAATAATGTCTCTAAATAAAGATGAAAACATGTTTTCTTTCACACACAATGAATAAACAATTTAATCAGAA
>NW_022601499.1:0-2409 GCF_009176505.1 Sitodiplosis mosellana | reverse complement strand
GGCAATCGGTGTTCAATGTACATTCTGGTCGACAACCTTCGTATGGATTGCCATAATATTCTGGCAAACATTGACACGAGCCGGCGCCGTTTTGTTCTCGACACACAGCGTTCGCGGCACATGGGTTTGGCACACATGGCTCGACCGGCTCGTGTTCTATTGGAGTCTCTTTGATCGCGCATTGAACAAATGGATCGCCAACATAGCCTCTAAAGCATTCGCAAATAGGTGTATGACTGACAACATGACACTCGGCATTTTGGCCACACACTCCGTTCGCGCAAGGATCTTTGCAGTGTCGATTGACACAAGCAAGGTGATTGGCGCATTCCGAACTTGTCACACACTCAGGTCTGCAATTGGGAGCTTGACCGATGAAATCAGGCAAGCAATTGCAAGTGTAACTATTTCCATTAACACGGCATTCAGCGTTCGGGCCACACGGCGAGCTCAAACACGGGTTCACATAATCTTCTTCAACAGACGGCGGCGTTTGTTCAACTTTGATATGTGGAAAAGGGTGAATAGGTTAATAATGCACGAAGTTTAATGGATAAAGAGATAAGTCAGTTTCATTGCAATGTTATTAAGTTACAGGGACCGAAAACTGTTTGACGTTTCTCATACAAACCGATTTCGGAACGGTTTCACTGCTTTGCTCTCTGTTCATCGGAGCAAACCATATCAAGCGGAACGTTTTGAGAATGATTTGTATAAGCAACGTTAAACCGTGTTGTCACTGTGTTAGTTTTGTATACAGTATAAACGTTTCTGTATGCCATACAAACCATTTTTCAGAACGTTCCGAATGGTTCGGTTTGTTCAAACACTTAAACCAAATATTCGGTTTGGTTTGGCTTGGTTTGGTTTGGTTTGGTTTCGATCCCTGTTAAGTTATTATTGTTAGTTTTGAGTGATGCCTTGTCAAAAGACCATTGATGATCATGATCATTGTCTTACCAATTGGATGACAACTAACGAGAGCGCTGCCCGTGTATCGAGGCAAGCAAGTACAAATTGGATTATGGTTAACGACTCGGCATTCGGCATTCAAACCACATGCACCTAAGCAAGGGTTAATGCACTTCTGATTCTGACAAGCTTCGTTACTTGGGCAATCGGAATTTCCGACACACTCAGGACGACACGTTGGTGGACTGCCAAAGTAGCCAGGGAGACAAGAGCACACTGCTTGTCCGTTTATTTCGCGACACTGTGAGTAAGAACCACAAGGGCTGGGTCTGCAGCCGTGGTATTCTTCCACAGACGTTTGTTGAACGATTGGTCGGCATTGAATGAATGCATCTCCTTCTGTGCCACTTGGACAGGTGCACATCGGAAGATGATTGTAAACGTTACAAACGGCATTTGGTGCACATCTTGTACTCTCACAAGGATTCACGCACTTGTTTCGTATACAAGCCTTGTCTCTTGAGCAATCGCTGTTCAAAACACACTCTGGTCTACACAAAGTGTATGGATCGCCTTGCAAACCAGGGAGACAAGTGCAAACACCATCATTGCATTCTGCTCCATTTGCACAGGGTGAAGGATAACATTTATCACGCGGAGTATCTTGTTCGACTATTTCAGATTAGAAAATATACACGGTCAGATATGAATTGGAAATTAGCGTATGAAATTAAGGTCGAATCATTGTTTATGAAAGAGAAAAGAAAATTACTTTGAGGTGGTTCTGGATAACAATTGGAGAAAGCATCTCCAATGTATCCTTCGAAACAAGTACAAACAGGTATGTGATTGTAAACACTGCATCTGGCATTGATGGCGCACGAACCAGGACAGGGATCGACACAATGGTTTCGAATACAAGCTTTGTTACTTGGGCAGTCGGAATTGAGAACACATTCATGGTGACAGTTCGGTGGTGAACCATAATAATTTGGCAAACAAGAGCATTGCGGATAGTCGCCAATTGCTTGGCATTGTGAGAACTGTCCGCATGGATTAGGATAGCATGGGTTGGAGACGGAAACAGGTGTATCTTGGGGCGCTGAAATGTTATACACGATGTTATTATCAAAGTGAAAAACGAAATTTGATTTTGGAACTTTCGGAAAATGACATACGTGGTATTGGACTACAAATAGTGAATGGATTTCCAGTGTAACCGTTTCTGCATGTACAAATTGGGCTATGATTATTCACGCGACAGTCAGCATTTGATCCACAGATATTCGAGCAAGGGTTAACACATTTCTGGTTAACACAAGCCTTATCGAATGAACACTCAGAAGAGACGACACACTCTGGCCTACAAGCTGGAGCATTTCCAACAAAACCAGGCAAGCATGAGCAAATTGAAACGCCGTTATTATCTTTGCATTGACTGTTAGGGCCGCACGGGCTTGGACGGCAAGGGTTGGATGGTTCAGGAGCAGTTGCTAA
>NW_022601498.1:16596-117126 GCF_009176505.1 Sitodiplosis mosellana | reverse complement strand
ACAAACAACAACAAAACAAAAGTCACCATTTTTTCGCCAATCGCCCAACAGTTGTAAAACTAAAATAACAAATCTCCCTTGTAATACTAAACCAATATTTGAAGCTGATTTTCTTTCAAATTTCTACGAGAACATTGATGGCATCTCTGAACACAAATGCGATGATATTCTAACATCCTCTTCGTCCTGTGACTACGATACGATTTCTTTCACCGAGACGTGTTTGAATGGTTCAATCAAAAACAATGAATTCATGAGTGACCGTTATCTAGTCTACAGAAAGGATAGAGAACAATCAAAAGTCAAAGAGAAAAAAGGGGGTGGTGTTCTCATCGCCATCCGAGCAAAAATTCACAGCGAACAATACACAAATAGTAAAATGGATGATTTGGAAGCAGTATGTGCGAGAATACCGTTACGTTCGGGTTACGTCTATCTCTACTGTCTCTACATTCAACCAACCGCCACAATCGAAACGTACAAGGCCCATATCGAAGCTGTAGAACAACTTCAAAAAGATTCTGGCGTCAACGATATGCTCTTGATTCTGGGTGATTTTAACTTGGGATCTGCAGCATCGTGGGAAAGTAACGACGATGGTTACGATTTTATTCCTACAATCGGTGAATCAACGTGTAAAAAAGCCAATATAGCAAGAGAAGTAACCTCATCGATGTCGAATTTTTGCCTTTCTCAAATGTCTGACTTCCAAAACAAGTTTTTAAACGTACTCGATCTGATATACTCCAACATGCCCGAATTGACAATCGCCAGTCACCAAGGCCGGTTTTCTGTTGATTCCAAGCGGAAAGAGCGATGTCGCTCATGTGCCACTGATGTGTACCATAGAATGTTCTCCGAAAGTGCTACCACCTGGAAATTCAAACTCAACTTTTTGCTTCAAGAAGGCAAATTTCGAACTAATCGGAGAGCATCTTACTAATTTAGACTTAGTAAATGTGATGAGTCATACAATTGAAGTAAATGAAATGACGTCGATTCTTTATTCAGCCATTTACAATGCATTTGAACTATTCGTTCCCCGAGCAACAATTCGTTCAAGAAACAAACCAATTTGGTACAACAAGGAATTATCCAGACTCAAAAACCTGAGAAATGCAGAGTATAAGAGGCTATGTAAACGTCGTGAATCCTGTTCGGACGCTGACGACCATCAATTCCAAATTGCCAAGGATGAATTCGAGCAATATCGTCGACAGTTACACAACGATTTTATTCGCGAAAAAGCATCCAGTTTAAAATCAGACCCGAAATCATTCTGGAAGTATGTAAACAACAAACGTACCTCAAATGCTCTGCCTAGTATTATTACATACGGTGGTGAAACGGCAACAAATGACGCAGAAAAAGCCAATTTGTTTTCTCAGTTCTTCCAAAACGTGTACATCCAACATGATGCGTCGGATATATTAAGTGATTTCATCGCTAAGAGATCGGAGCAAAATTGCTTTAAAATTCATATTACAAATGAACACGTATACTCAGTCTTATCCGCAATGGACTTAAACAAGGGAAGCGGTCATGATGGTGTCCCATCCATATTTCTCCGTCAATGTGCTGATGTTCTATGCCAACCACTTCGCATGATCTTCTCCAAATCTTTTTCTGACGCATGTTATCCGGATCAATTTAAAATGGGGCAAATCACTCCCATCTTTAAGAACGGCAAAAAATCCGAGGTAACGAACTACAGGGGAGTTAATGTTTTACCAAATTTGGCAAAGGTGTTCGAACGTGTGGTATACTGTCAGTTAAAAATGATCATCACTCCACGTATCTCGAAAACACAACATGGATTCTTGGCGAACAGGAACATTGAATCAAATCTGATGGAGCTTACAACACTAGTTCATGAAGCATTCGAACAGGGTGCTCAACTCAACATCTTTTATGCTGACATCGCAAAGGCGTTTGATTCGGTTGATACATCTTTGCTAATAAAAAAAACTAGCGAACTTCCCTGTATCAAACGACATCCTGAGGTGGTTCACTTCGTATCTACGCGACAGGTCGCAGTATGTTCGTGTCAACTCAGCTAAGTCAAATACGTTCAGTGTTCCATCCGGTGTCGGTCAGGGAACTATTCTTGGCCTTTTGCTTTTTCTCATTTTCTTCAATGATTCCGACACAAATAAAGACGATTTATCGAATATTTTTTACCTGAACTTCGCCGATGATAAAAAGATTGCCGCCATAATCAAAACCAAAGAAGATGCCATAAAACTACAAAAAGCCATTGATAACTTCATGGATTGGTGTGAAAGAAACGGCTTACTCGTCAATACATCTAAATGTAAGGTGATGATCTTCAAACGTGGCTCGAAACCTGAATACACATATACTATGAATAATCAGACCATCGATAATGTCAACGAAATTCGCGACTTAGGAGTATTGATGGATTCAAAATTGAGTTTTTCCCCACACATTGAATACATGACAAACAAGGCGAGAATTGCGTGGCAATTTGTCAAACGTCAAGCGCATCATTTCGATCGTGATACCGTGAAAATACTTTATAGTGCTAACGCACGGTCAGTGCTGGAATTTGCAGCTACAATTTGGTCTCCCAATACTTTCGAATATCGTAAATTGATTGAATCCGTACAAAAGCAAATGATGATTTTCTACAATGGTGATCACCTGAATCGCGACCAAAATAACTATGTCCTAAGACCATACATTGATAGGTGTGACGAAGCAGACATACAAACCCTCATTAGAAGATGAGTGAATGCCTCTGCTCTATTCATTCATAGCCTAGTATGCGGAAAAATTATTGCTCCAAATTTGCGAAATAAAATGACGTTGAATCCAGGGACCAGGTGTCTCAGGAACTCACAATTCATCAAGTTAAAACCATACAAACACGACTATTCATATCTTCAACCCTTCAACGTAGCCTGTCACATATTCCATTTGGCTTCTCTACGTATCGATCCCACACTGCCACACTATGAGTTCAAAAGAAAACTAATAAAATTGCCTAACGAAGCCTTTAGCTCATGGACGAAACTAAAAAGTGATACATAATGCAAAATTAATGCTAATGGTAATTACTAGTCAAGATACCTATCTTTTTATTATTTATCAAATTATTTATTTATTTAACATTTATTTATTGAATTTATTTAACATTTATTTATTGAATCTACAAACCTACAAACTTATATATTTCTATTCAAACCTATTTATGTAACTACTTGACTGCCTCAATCATTTATTGAATTAAACCTACGAATCTAAACAACTGAACTAAACTAGAAACTTAAAACTACACGAAACCAAAAATGTAAACCTATCATACAGCCAGTATTTGGCGGTGTCAATAAATAATAATAATAATAATAAAAATAACCATTGATCCACGAAATAGCGAGTGAAGTCGGCTTCCTTTTTTCCCACTTTTTGATGAAAAGTTCAGCAAGATCATCAAATTGATCCTCAGTAGCTGCTTGGTGCAAAACGCCGATGTCATCAATGATTAATTTTCGGTGGTTTTTAGAGTCGATTAACGGACGTTTATTGACGTTGCGAAGCACATGAACATAACACATTATCATCTTTTCGGTGCTGATAAATGTGTTTTCGAATGCATTTCGAATCGCACGATCTCCATCGGTGATTAACGATTTTGGGCTTAGCTGTTTGTTGTGGATGAGCTTAACCGCATCGATCATGGTTTGAAATGAAAATGAGTAATCCAATGTTGTTTCGTTGGTAACACATGCGTAAGCCAGGACGGGAAATTTACGAGCACGATCAACTGTACCAACCAGAGACTGAAATAAGAAATTTTTAGAAGATCCGAAAACGCGATAAATTGTGTTCAGAAGATCCGAAATTCCGAAAAACAAAACGAAACGCTGAATTCCAGATTAGTTTATTGTATAATAAAGAAAGATTCAATTTGTTTTACGAAAAAAACAAAATGAAATGTTTGATATTTCCCATTGATTTTTATCATTCATCCATAATTTTATTACCGATCTTGGGAATTATTTTTTCAATATGAATGCCTTCTCAGCACATTAGTGCATGCTATTGCAACGATTTCTTCACAATTGATGTTTTAGGATATTCAATTATTCAACTTCGATTTCCAGTCGAAGTCTTCAAACAGTGAATTTATTATGTGAACGCAGAACGGTTCCAAATAACGATTAAAATTTTTCAAATTCATTGAAAAGCTGACGAACTTTAGGATGCAGTTGTACACAAAAAATTCAAAAAATAGTTCAACGGTTTTTGCGATAACGAATTTGATATTTCCCATATCTTGACCAATAATTTTAGTGTTTGTATGGCGAGCGAAGCGAGCCGAATATTTCGCAGATGTGTTTCAGTCTTGCCAAACATCAAATTAAGCGCGAATTTCATGACGTCAGCTCAATTTTGTTTACGTTTTGCTCACAGGGAGTTCGCAATACGCACGTTATGAGGTTTTTGACTTCGATTTCGAGGAGTAAGAGAGATAGATGTATACAACTTGTATTCACCATCTCTTTTGATGGAAGTCCAAAACCTTATAACGTACGTCTTGCTAACTCCCTGTGGTTTTGGTTTTGCTTCCCAAATAAAACCAATTTCATTTTTTTGATATTTTGGGACAGGAAATTTTTGGGACATTTGTCTTTATTTGTTGTGTTTTTTTATGTTTTTTCTGTTTTTGGCGTGATGAAAGTGCGAAATAATTATAGACGCACTCACAGTTTTATGCAAAAATGCAGACTGTTGACATGTTTGTAATTTGAGTAGTCTGGAGCGAAAATGTTATACAGAAAAGTTGAGCGGAAAAATGTCGATGATGAATGAGCGGAAAAGGGATGGCTATATAGTAAACTATAGTGAACTATATAGATATCTCTTTTCATTTGACATTTTTCCTCTCAACTTTTCTGTATAACATTTTCGCTCCAAACTACTCATTTGTAATCATATTATTCATTGTTTTTGGTACTCTTTAGAGCATTTTTGCGTTTTTATAATTATCTATAAAGCTGTTGGACGCTCTGAATACGGCCAATTTATTAAAAGTAGTTTTGTGCACATTTTCTTGCACCTATAATTCTGGTCATTGTTGGTATTGGCTTATGATCGTTAGAATTGGCTAACAATTTGGTTCCATTCTTTAAATATCAGATGGTTTCGTATGCATTTACAATCGCCTTCAGTGGGATTTTTCATCATTTTTCCACGCATGAATCGGAGTACATATGGCATGGCCAATTGGCCGTATTCAGAGCGTCCAACAGCTTTATAGAAGATTGTAAAAACGCAAAAATGCTCTAAAGAGTACCAAAAAATGATATAACTGCAACGATATACGTGTTTATTTCCAAGAAAATTGAAAAAATGAAAGTGCGGCTATAGTTATTTCGGGCACTGTATTTGTCACAATTATGAATTTTAATTTTGAGATATTTTCCAATTTGAGCCAAGCACACTAAAAAGTAAAAAATAGCTCCAAGTCAAATGCCACATATATTTCGGGGGTATTTGTCCCCAGGTCGAGGCGCCTGAAAGTTATAGCACTAGGTAAATGCACAGAAGAACACTGGACATCGAGGTGCGCGAAACGCGCCGAGATGGCTAGTTTGAAATAAACCTCAATTGTATGATATATTTTCGAATAAATAAATCAGATTTTTGTTTATTTTGGAGATATTTGAGATTTTTGGCATTAATTCCAAGTAAATGCATTTGAATATCATTCATAATCACAAATATCCACCATATTTCATCCGACAGATTCTTAGAGATATATTGAATTTTTTTTACGGAGAAACGTTCACAAAGCTCTTATTTTGAAAACAATCATATATTTCAGTTTGTGAATGCGTTGTCCTATGAATTGAGCAACTGGTGTTAAGGTCGGTATACTTTACATAGAAACTAGTTAAAGAAATAGTAGACAAAAATACATGGCAATACTGAACTATTATACAGTATGCACCTGACATTGAACAACAAGCACAATTTTCAGTATTTTTGGGAATATGCCGGGAATAGCCTCCGCATCGGTAACACCGGGTAACCCAATACAGGTAACAGAGGTTTCAATTTTAACTTGAATCATATTCAAAGAAGTCGTATAAAAAACTTTATTCAAATTGATTGTGATTTTTCCTGCAAAAGAAGTGGCTTCAAAAATGTAGATGATACGATATTATGCTAGTGCGCTAGTATCACCTACATTATCTCAAGTCGCTTAATTTCACAAGAACCAATCATGTTACCATTAATGACTGATTCAAGGAAAGATTTTTGCATGAAATTCCCAGCTTGAATAGTTGCTTGGTGACATTTCGAACTTTCATCACATTTCCGATAACATTTTTGTACAGATTTACATTTTCGATATGTTATCAATATGTTATTGCCCGACATATTTATTATTATGTTATGTTGGGATTTTTTTTATCTTAATAACGTTATTAAGATTCAGCATAATAATAACATAATATGTTATGCGTTATATCGGGTGTTATCTTAATAAATCCTAAGATTCGGCGGTAATAACATTTTATTAACTATAATAATAACATATTATTAAGATGGATTTATTAACTCAATTAATAACATATTATTAAGATGCAATCATAATAACGCTTTTTTCGCTTATTCTTTTCCCTAGCTGGAGAGAAAAAAAGCACTGTATGATGTACACACCTATAACAATGCAGACAAAATATGTTAAATTGATTCTTTCAAGGTCGGGACTGGCGATTTCCTAAACTTAATGGTTAAGTTCAATACATGATAATTCCGTTTCAAAGAGTCATTTTAATTTCATTACAACAGTGCAAAAAATTCATGTGTGTACTCCGCAGAGAAAAAACAACTTGTCAGTGCTCCGGCGAAAAAAATGCGCGAAAAAAGCGTTACTAAGATTGTATCTTAATAATATGTTATTAATTAAGTTAATAAATCCATCTTAATAATATGTTATTATTATAGTTGATAAAATATTATTACCGCCGAATCTTAGGATTTATTAAGATAACACCCGATATAACGCATAACATATTATGTTATTATTATGCTGAATCTTAATAACGTTATTATTATGTTATGTTGGACCAATATATCGGCTGTTATTATTATGTTATTAAGTATAGTTAATAATATGTTATTGCCTGTAAATCTGTACATTTTTGCTTCATCATAATTGTTCATTGTTGTTTTCTTCAAAATGTAAATAGCTAAATAGAGTTAAATCATTTATAATTTAGCTCCAACTGAATTTGCGTGATTAAGCTCCACAGCGTCAAGTCAAAGAAATCAAAATTTGGTAAATCCTCCGACGAAAACTTAATTGATGTTACCTTTTGCATTTTTTATACGGTTCGATTTCCTCGAAAAAGATATAAATACTAAAGAATCTCTGGAAATCGTGTTCAAATCAAAACTGAAAACATTTTCAATATTCCAAAAAGAAACGCATATTTTCTTTCATTTGAGATGAATCAAAGAAATATGAGGGCGTTCTATTCGCCCACAAGACTTCCATTTGAATTCATTTCGAATATGAATTTTGAGTGTTTTTGATGATCTTTTTACTGTATTATTCGTCCTCATTCCGTTTTGCTGTAATAATTGCTCCTAATTGCTCAGGACCGTAAAATTATTGATTTTTGCTAAATTATTCCATCAAATGTCAATACATTGTTGATGATTAAGACTCTCAGAAATGTTGAAATTATAGATTGGATATTGATATATTTTATAGCTCCTATATATACTGATTTCATGAAAAGGCGTTGCATTTCAGTTTACCAGAATCGCTGGATAATAGCAAGATGATGGTTTTTTAGGTATGGTTTCAATTTCAGTGCAATTTCATGTTTTCCATATATAGAATTTCCTCAATTTGGCTGCCTGAAACACCATAAACTGCTTAATTTTGTAAAATGATAAGAAACCGAGTAAGAAACACAAATACTCGTTACTATTATGATCAAGAGTTCAATCAGCTGTTTTAAAATTACTTATGCAGAACATACATTGATTAGGGAAAACCATTTGAATGTGAGCAATTTGATGCTCTGAATAAAACTGATAAAGATATCGAGTTGAGTAATTTGATTGTTCATTTCGAGTCCCTTTTCTTCCATTCTAAAACCATTCATTCGATGATTCCCGTTTATTTTCACGATTCGAAGAATGGAATATTCGAAAAATGTGCCATATTATGACGTTATGGGAGAGAAACCATGAGATTTGTCTTTTTTCGACATTTCTCTACCTCTTCTATCTATATTTTGAATCCCTTGAGCAATGCATTAGTATCACCGACGCAATTCCGGTATCGTCCGTTATAATCATTCAATATTCGGAAAATAGAATGTTCGTAATGAAAAATAATCAGCAAAAGCAAAGAAAGAAGGCCATTTCAAAAAAGGATCATCGAAATTTTGTCGCAGTAAATGGGTCAGCTACAAAGACAGCGAGAATAAAAATTAATCTGAAAAATCCTTAAACATTGAAATTTAATTTCTTCCCATTAAATCAATCGATGTTTAGTGCCAATTTTCGTAGATTCAAAAATGAGTGTGAAGTTCACATTGTTACAATCAAACGAAGAAATAAATTGATTTCAGTGAAATGTCAGAGTTATTACTTTAATTTCCATAAGAATTCATCCATAAAATGTTTATCATTGAAGCAGAACAATTGCCTATTCAAATAAGGAAATTCATTTATCAAATGCAAGACTCCGTTCGATGAATTCCGTCGCATTTAAGCGATGATTACAAATGAGGGGAAAAAACCCTTGATAACAAAAGGTTTCAATATTTTGCTTGATTAAATTGCTGAAAATAATTTCGAATTTGAATGGGTGCGCTGCAAACAATTAGTGAAATGAAAGTCAAATAGAAAGCCGATTCAATAAATCATGAGCATTTCAACGAGTTGATTCGGCTTTGGAATTGCAATAAAAGGCCCTCGGCGAAGCCAAACATGAATAGTTTGTGTTTTCTCCCCCGCCGTACGCATTGAATGGCAACCATTAAAATGGAAATCAATGAAACCACAATGACCCTGACTAGGCTGTGTCAGTTTCTCGGTTTTGCACCCTATAAAATTCTGCGAAATAAAGTGAATCAAATTGTTGATTTTAAATTGAATCGCGCCATGTGTATCTATGGCATGATAATAATGATTATTTTCAGTGTGTTGTCGAACTACGCACTTTTCTATGAATTGTATTCAGACCATTCGCTCAGGTAATTCAAGCAAAGTTTAACAATAAAATTGAATTTAATCACACGTTTAAATGAAATCAAGAGTTTTTTTTTGTTCAAAAAAGCTTTTTCTCTTCATTTCTAAATACCGGAGTATCTTCTAACTCACAATGTGAGTGTCACATCAATGTGACTGCAAAACCCGAGTCTCTTTAAAACTCTCTTCCACCGAAACAACAAAATGTCTCTGGGTGGGTTGAGAGGTTTCTGATGATTTTGTAGGGGGGAAAAGTGCCGAAAGCACAAAAATAGATTCCAACTTCAATTTAAAAAAAAGAGCATTAAATACAGTGTGCCATCCGCCGGATGGCGCCTTATCCATTTCAAGAGCCTGTGGCTCTTTCGCTTCATTTCCATAAAATAGTCGAGAGTGTCGGGAAGAGAATGAAAGAAAAATGGGGTGGTTTTTCCTCTGGAATGACAGAATAAAAACAGTGTTTCATTTTGTTTACTAAACCAGTGTGTGATGATGTACTTGTTCTCATTCCTTTCTATAGAATGAATTCATTGACGTCTCGCATTGTGTTCTGGTTGGATATAAATACGGTAAGTGCGTCATCGCTGATAAATATTATAGTTGCCATGATTTCACTGGAAAATACCAGACGCGTCAATTATCTGCTGAACAAGGTAAGAAAATTATTATTAATTCATACCAACCATTCGTTTCGACTCTTTTGTCTACTCCACACATTCACTCACTCGATAAATAACGTATCATTTTTAGATTGATACCGATTTGAGCATGTTTGATAGCAAAAATGTTTTGCATAGTAAAAAGGCCAAACGACGAATCACCATATCCGTGGCATTCGGTTTCTTTGTTCTCACTATATTGTTGGGTAATCTAATTAAAATCTCTCTCTTTTTCTCTCTATTTCGATCTATTTACTGCTCTTTTTGTCCATCTATCTATCTCTCTTCTATTGCTCTCATTCATCCACTCTCTATCTCTCTCTCTCTCTCACTTTCATTCCTCTCTTTCTCTCCCACTCTCATCTCTCTCCTGCTCTCGCTTCTGCATTGATCACATTTTCTCAATTCAAAATTTTCATTTGCCATTTATCCAGCGACTGATTTCAGTGCATGGTTTCGCATTGGCCGTAAGCTACGTTGGAATGAGAAGATCCACGGTCAGCCGGGTAAAATTGTAAAATCGAAATTAATTTTCCGCTTCAATGTCTTTTAATCGCAAAATTTCCGCTTTTTCATCCAACCGAAAAAAAAACACAGTACATGATTTTGATTCGAATGTTTATTATTTGATTCCATTCTACTTCATGTACTTGGCATTTGTGCCGTTGCATGCAAAATTTGCGGTGACAATTTATCGCATTGGCCAACGGTATCGGTCTTTAAATAGCATCATCTCCATTTACGCTGCAGCGCGTAAGTTTACTGAGCTTTCTCTCTCTCTATAAATTCTGATACATAGTACGTTTGTTTGTTCACTTCTTGTTTCCTGTATTTTGCAACAGTCAACAAACACGGATACTTTCGATCCGATTACAAACAAGCCGAGGATGTTGTGCATCGATTTATGAGAATTTATGATTCTCTTGGAACTGCTTTGAATTGTGAATCAAAGTAAGCTGTCCGACACATACACATTTATTTTGATTGACTATATTTCCAATTTATCATAAAGCAGCTTATGTTTAATATGTTACTCACTCCCTTTCTTTCTCTCTCATCTCTCATTTAGCGAATTCGGTGTGACGATCATTATTCTTATGGTATCATGCTTGTTTCACTTGGTTGTTACCCTGTACCATATTTTCGTTGAACTTCTGGGCGAACAAGTAATTAAAAGCATTTACTCGAAATTTTAAATGCTCACGATTTTATAATGATTTTTATTGCAGGACTTTTATTTTTTGATAATGCAGGTTGGATGGGTAATATTCCATGGTGCACGAGTGATATTAATAATTGAACCGTGTCATATGGTGAGTCACCATTAATGACGTATTTTCAGCATGCAATCTTTTTTCCAACGTTTAATGTGCTTTCGTATGTTTTCACAGGTTTCCGTTGAGGTAATTTTAACGATTTAAGACCAATTTATGTTTCGTCAGTGCAAATTGGTACCCATTGAATGGTGTGTACCATCAACGAGCTTTTTCTGAATTCACGTCCTGTTTGTGGTGTCACTCAAATTCAGTGTGGTGGTTGGCCGTAAGCGAAACGCCGGTTGTCATTAAAACAAATTTCGCTATTTTTCCCATTAAATTGCGTTCGCAAAGTGCTATTTCTCATTATGGTGCAAGGCAAAAATGGTGTAGTTACATCATAGCCACCTGAGAGAGAGAGAGAGAAAAGCGGCAGCTTAACAACGTTACCATGGAAAAGAATATTCCACGAGCAAAAATAGCACACTGCAAAGCATTCACAGCTCATATTCACGGGCAAAAAGAAAAAAATAAAAACTTTTATAATTCATTGTCATTTTTATTCCTTTTCTCTCCATACAACCAGGGTAAAAAAACGGTAAAATGCGTTTGTGAATTGATGCAAACAAAGCATGACATGTTCATCGTAAGTCGTTAAAGTGCATTTTATCGAAAAAGTTTATAGTGTGTCATTCTCGTCATACTTTTTTCCTTCGTTCGTTTGTTTTAGTTGAAACATTTTTGGAAGAAACTATTGGCAGATCGTGTAATTTTTTCTGCCTGTGGAATTTGTCACATCGACCGCCAAATGTTGACATCGGTGATAAACGAGAGCAATGAAAAATCGAACCGAAAATTGTGTCGTAAAAAATTAATTTGTTTACTTGTTTTTTTTCTATCGTTCACTCCAGATTGGAGCTGCTATCACAACATATCTGGTGATTTTACTCCAGTTTCAAAAATAAATGGCCCAACAAACGAGAGCCTGCAATTGAATGCGCACGAAAACAATTGAAGGATAATGAATATGCACACAGAAAAATGGAAATCAACTTGTAAACAACAATTTAATAAACTAGAAAAATATTTGGGACATTCATTTATTGTGTTTTATTTATGGCGCCACACATGTTGATGAAGCACAAAAAATGCAGCGCATTAACTCGTTATAACCCAGAGCGAAAGAGGTGAGAGTGCGACAGAATGAGAGAGAGAGTGTGTGTGCAAGAACAGAATCGCCAATAAAAATTAAATGGTCAGTGTTTTCATGCTGCGCGTGCTACATGCATTGATTTTGGCTCATAAAATATAGATGCCGGATTTGTGTACTGGTCACTGTTTGTTCTGTATTTTTATTTGTACGCTTGTTTGCAATTACATTTCGGGTTTCAGCGAGCAAGAGCAAAACAATCACGCAATGTGGCACACTATGCTATTATTTTCTCACTTTAAAATGTTGTTATTACTTTCATTTCCATGGACAACCCAACGCCAGCCACACCACCATGTTCAGCTTGTGTATGATATTTCAGGCTGGTTTCGGTTGCTGTTTCAACACTGAATAGATAAACTACATATATATATATATCGCATTTATCCGGTGAACAGTTTTTTATTCTCTGCCCGGGGGAGGTAGATTAAGGGGTTTTGCATTTAAAACGGTAATTTTCAGAGTTCCAAGCTCTCTCTCTCTCTCTCTCTCTCTCTCTGCAATTGCGAAGCGTTAAACAATTTTTTTTTGTCCGGTGTTGTTCCAACAATGCCCAACATAGACCGAGGCAGACCTCAATGTATACTAGGGTGCAGCGAGACTGACTCTGAAAACGTGTTGAGTGTTTAATAACCAATGGTTATTGTAGAGCTTGACAAGGTCCCACTACTGTTGTAATAATTATCAGAGATTTTTACAATTAAAAAAATCAACAATTTTCAGATGCATCGGTATTTTGTTCCATGGGAATTGAAACTTTTTGTTGATGTCTGAGGCAATGTTTTTCAGTTTTATGTCGGTCACAATTTGTTTCAACATATCAAAGACTTATCTAGCTTTCAAAAAGTACTTATTTCCATCTGTTGATGTTAAGCTTCAAGTTGAGCGCGGGTGTCGCAGCTCCCTGGTGACTTTAATCTGTGCATGGTATATTCTGACCGAAAAATTCCAGAACAAAAGCTATCAGTCTCGTCAAGCTCTACAATAGCCGCTCTAGACAGTTTTTCACCGTCATTCACTCCAAATTCTCGCTGCACCCTAATTGTATACGAAAAACGTTGGTTAGACACGGAGTCGGCTGTTTTCCGAATGTATAACAGTGGCAAATTCCAATTTATTGTCGGCCACCGCAAATTATTTTTAAAAGAGACTAACGAAATGAACAGAAAAAAAAGCGAACACCGAATATAAGCCCGAAATTCCAATCGAGTGAAATGTTTAAGCGTGTTGGGATGGATGTCGAAGTTCGAGAAATTATTATATCACTCTGCTGCAAACGGCATTACAAACAACGAAAGAGAGCCAGCGAGCGTCTGACGGTTTTCGTCCGAAACTTTAACGTTGAGAACCGAATGGGGGAAAAAAGGCGTAGTTCATTTTTATTGAATAAAAAGTCATCAATAACAACGGCAAAGTCGTTGCACAGATGTGCCAAACGACGTAATTTGGTTTGAAATCGATTGTGCATCTCGCTTATGCCGAATTTTTTTTTCTCAATTTCCCTTTTGCCACGCATCCGGCTTGTGTATTTGGGTAAAAGCTATTTATGTCTGCGGATCTTTCAACACACTTTATGGTCAAACCGTAATCAAAATCATTTTGGCTGCAATTGCCTTGCTATGAATGTAATACAGACGTTAACAATTCCTCAACGACACGTATTTAAATCCGGACCGAGGACTTTATATGCATTGTTTTTTTTTATCTGGCGTGGGGGGCAGAGTTTTTCCTTTTCTATCGATTTGAACTGTGTGCGAGTGAAAATTGCTACTAACTGGCCGTTTTCTATCTCGTATATTTATTGAAAATCGACTTTAAAGCGAAATGTGTGACGATTAATCGTCACGTTTTGCAACGAAACCGTTTCTGCAATGAAAACTTGTGTGGTACAAAAGAAAATCGAGACGACAACTTGTGTCGACTGGTGCATGGCATCGTCCCATCGAATAGGGAGAAATAATCGACAACAGCAGTTAGTGCAAATACAGACAGTCGTTCGACGAGTTAAAACGAGTGAAAGTCATATAGATAAGCGTGTATCTGGTGTACGTATCAAGCTGAATGCATGTAATTTGGACCCCACCGAAATTAAAATAAAAAAAAGCAAGCGAAGAGACGAAGACGCCATCCAGCCAGCGTTCATATATTTTCAATCATAAAAATACCAGAGGGATAGAGACGAGATAACGAGGCGTCTGACTTCTGCCTCTTCATTTGCTATTGTTAGTGATTGATGGACCCAAGCAGCCGCTGTACACGCTGGTAACAACAGCTTGTCGATCTACATCGTCGTCGATGTAGTCACCCAATGGGAATTCTACCAGTGCAAAAAAAAATCCTTTGAAAATTACACATCAAACACACGCAGAACGATTCAAAGAATCATCGATACACACAGAGACGCATGAAAGAAATTTCAATCAGGTTTTGGGTGTGCGTTATCAACGGATGAGCGACAAAGAAAAAGAATGACGCGCTTGGTTGTTCTCCTTGGGAATTAATATTGTGAATTTTTTATATTCACTGTGTAAGCCAATGTTTATGTACGATGCAAAATATATTTTCCAAAGCGATAGAAGCGAGACCGAGTGAGAGAATATGTATTCGCTAACGATATTGCAATGAAATCCGGTATTCTGTACGCTTCTGAAACCGAAGCCGAATAGCATTCACTTCCTGAGTGGAATGATGGTTCTTTCTTTCTCGCATCTACACTTACACACACACACATGACACACAGTAAAGTTTTCAAGCGCAATTCCGCTTTTCCCCATCTCATACAATGCCGTTTTTCATTCGAATTTTGTGTCATCATGCGCACGAACGAGTTGGAGCCGTTGTGTGCTGTACGGTTGCTGTTACTGTTACCACCGTGCCGCCTCTGTCGTTGTTATCGGCGCCGCCGTTGCCGTTGCCACTGCTGTGCATGCACGTTCATCATTAACAAGCGACTGTGTGTGGAGCATAGAAAGAACACAAAAGACAACATTGTCGATGTCGACAACGGCATTGTTATGGTTCGGTTTTTGTTGTTGTTGTTGCTGCTGCTGCTGTAAGCGAAGAGACCGACGACGTCATCGTGGCGCATCCAAAATTGCACATTGGAATACTGGATAGAAACACGCTCGATGCTTGGATGGATGATTGGTTGGATGAACAACTGTGAATATTCAGTCGATGGTTGGCTTCTCATTGAACAATACATACATAACGTTCACCATACCGGGCGCCGTTTCGATATTTTATTAGTTCTTTACTGAGTTCTAGCGTGCGTTTCACTTCACACTCAGCGAACAAGACACACGAACCCAGTGTGTGTTGTTGTTTGAAAATTTTGGTCTATTGATTTGGCGAAAGTGGTACCAATTTGCCGAGAATTGAACGCGTTTCCACCATAGAGAATACACATAAACAACGTCTTTTTTTCGAAGTGACGAACACAATATTTACAAAGAATATCGACGAGTTCGACGACACCGATACAGCATAGAGGAAAAATAAAACACAAATCCAGAAAACGTTATGCAAGTGAAGCTCATTACGTAAAATTGACTGTATATTTCGAGTCTATCTACGTGCGAGTGTGTGTCTTTGCAAACAAATAGAGCCGAAATTTGAAAACGGCACAATTATTTATTCAAAATCTAAATGAAGTGCTCCAATCGCCAAGTGAATACTTAGTAAATAATTATTTTCGCTCTCAATCACAGTTGCTATTCCGTGGCTCTCAATCTCTCTCTCACACTCACATCGGTGTCGATGTGTAGATGTTGTGTTTTTCAACTTGAAAACTTGTCGACTTTCAGTTTGCAGACAGAGAAGAAAAGTGTAAACAGACTTGGATTCACATGCATAACACTCACAAAATCGCTGTGGAAAAGGCATGAGAAAACTTTTTTCCACGTCAAAGTAGAATCCTGTCCTGTGTAATTCATTGGAAAATAAACGAGTCGACCGACGAGTGGTTTGGGTTGTTAGTGTTTTCTTTCGCTCGTTTTGTGTAAGTTGTTGTATTCAACATTAGTGGTTCTACCTTTTATATAAGCCTGTATACTTTTGTTCTTCTTGTGTAATTACAATTTTTTTTCTTCTACGTGTGTATTTGTTTCTCCATTGTTTGCACGTGAAAAAGTTTGCAGCCATTTCAAAATCAATAAACAGGTAAATTTGCTATATATTTTATATGTTTTTTGTATGTATTTGTATTTTGGCATCATAAACTTAATAAGAAATCGAAAACGATGAAACGACACGAAATAAAAGAGGACATCACATGACATTGACAAATATCAGCTGTTTCTAAGCACCCAATTTTTCGCAATACACACACTCAGACACACCATATGCTGTTCATTAAACGAGAAAATAACATCGATTCTGCGACAATGAAATGATCAATAAATTTTACTGCCTATTTTCGGGGTGGAGAGAGACAGAAAACGAGAAAGAGAAAGACAGAGAGAAACAGAAACAGAGCGCGCACGGATGATTATTCAAAATGTGAAGGGCCTTTTTTGTGCTAAAAAAACACACACTTCACTCTATTTACGGTTCACTTACTTTGTCATTGATTTTAAAATGGGCATAGTGGATATAAATATGTTCGCTTTAGTTGAAAAGCCTCGTTGTTTTCCTCCTCCCTCTCTCTATTTCTCTCTCTCTCTCTCTCTCTCTCTCTCACACACTCTCCGCCTCTTAACGCGTTCCATTTTATTCATTAAAATCTCATTAAACATGCACGAAAAATTCCACAATTTTCTCTCTTGAAAATTATGCCTGCAAAAGCAATAAAAACGAATTTTAATTTTACCATTCGGAATACAAAGGAGTTTTTGAAATTGGTGCCGAGCAGGCAGCAGCAGCCGCAGCGACCGCGTTATTCGTGACGTTATTCGATAACAATTTAATAGAATTCACACTCAAGAAGAAGAGTCGACTATGGTTTTTAACATGATATGAATATTTCATGGGGACTGAGAATGAGAATGAGAATGTACGAAGTGTCACTGTTGACACCATTTGATTAAGGTTGATTTAATTTTGTTGAACAGAAGAAACTGCACATACAACTCACTAGCGCGCGTACATAAACACACACACACATTCATAGTCCATTTTCCACACAGTCGATGTTCGTCAAGTCGAGGAAATATGATTTCGATACAATGAGGAAATATGAATTAAAAACAATACGGAACATACGCATTTAGTGTCGTTCAACACACTAACGGCGTTTCATTTAGAGAACGACGAGAACACATTAAAATAAATCCGATTTTCGCCATAAATTCATTTTCCTTCGAATGCACGGCGCGGCATGGAATGGCACAATTTTCAGTTTCTTGTGAACATTTGTAACATTTAGGAGGCCGTAGATAAGGAAAAGGGCGCGTATACACAAAGCACAAACCGATTTTGAAAATCATGTTCACCGAAATGACATTGTTTCTACGCGATTTTGGTGCGCCAACGCCACTTTGCCATGGCAAAAATGTTGCTTGACGTGTATGTTTATATGAAGGAAAAAAAATGGAGCGAAATGAAATGTTTTCATTGTAAACTACACGCGGGTCTCCTCCTCCTCCTACCAATCTCAGGCTAAATTTACATTGTACTAGTTGAGATGCAATGGCAAAAATAAAAGCGCCTTTTGGTTGTAAAACAATAAATTCTAAAATTTGCGACAGAAAGCAAACGCTTAAGCATCATGCATGTAGCCCGATGGAATTTCTATTGCCAAACCGCATACACTGTACACAACCCGTTGGTATTCGCAATCTGGTCGATACACTGGGCTTGCATGCTTGCTTGACTTGACGGGTTTTAACTTTTGCTCGCCTATTTGCTTGTCTTTGCTCGCTCATTCATTCGTCGGTTTCGTTCGCCTGTTTGCTCGAACAGCCCACACTTTGTCGACTTATACAACCACCCCGAAAAATGATTTTTAATTTCTTGCACGTAATAAATTCGTATGGATCGAAGGGAGAGCCAGAGCCACAGAGACAGAGAGCACACAGCATGCGTATGTGTGAGTGTGTGGATGATGTTTGCAATGCAAGCTGAAACAAACAAGCACATTACACAACATTGTAAGTAGTTTTAATTAAGTTGTGATTTTCCAGAAATTCTACACGTCCATCACACATTCATTGTGGCGCAACCTACAAATTTTAATTAAAATATCCTCTCTATCGCACGCTGCTCCCTGCTCCGACTTTTCTGGAAAAATTTTCTGGCGAAAATTAGTACGAAGCTCTTCAGAAACGAAAAAAAAAATTAACGTTCTTTTGTCGTTGGGCCAATGATGGTGGTGTTGCTGCTGCTATTGTTGCTGGCGCGTTGACTCTGAGTTTCTCATTGCTACGATCCAAACCGAATGGGCTAACCGTTCATGTTATTTAGAAAGGAAAGCTTAAAAAAAAACTTCATTCGCACTTTTCCGTGGTGATCTCCATCAAGAGCAATTTTACACATTTTGTGGTTTTCTCCATTTCTCTCTCGTGTGGTGAACAAGCCCGTTTGCCTTCGCCTTTCACTTGGAATTGACAGTTTTGGTCATGGAATCATGTCTTGTCACTTACATTTATTTTACTATTGGCTTGACTACTATTCGCTTTCGCCCGTTGCCTCGATGCGGTTCGCTTTGTTTCATGTCACGTTGCCTGCAATGAAACGAAAATTGACAGACCCCATTTTTTCGTTCTCATTCATTCTCTGTGTATTTTTTTTTTCCACTTGTGGTGTTATGAATGCATGACATGCTTTTAAAATCACTCGTTTTTTCCCACGTATAGAGAAAAATCGCTTGGATTTAAATTGAAACGGACATTAGTTGAACACTTCCCAATTGGCAGCGTTGGTTTTAAAACGTCACACAATTTTGTCGACGCGCAATTGCTGTCTGGCATGTTTTTTAGCTCTCTCTTCATCGTCTTGTTTCGCCATTAAATGGGAAAAATGGTTGTAGTAAGTGGAGTAATTTTTTTGTTCCAAATCTTGGAACAATAACCCACCAGCAACAGCAGTAGCAGTTGCGGCGAAAAGAAAAAGGAGTAAGAAAACGTACGATGTCTTTGCCACACTTTGTATTTAATTCACCAGATAATTTACGTATCAAAAACGGAAATCGATAATGTGTCGCTTG
This sequence comes from Sitodiplosis mosellana, assembly GCF_009176505.1. Classification (NCBI taxonomy): domain Eukaryota; kingdom Metazoa; phylum Arthropoda; class Insecta; order Diptera; family Cecidomyiidae; genus Sitodiplosis; species Sitodiplosis mosellana. The sequence continues at coordinate 97,611 of NW_022601498.1, read as the reverse complement.
AGTGGTAGAATGAGCGACGAAAAACGAAACGCTGGATTTTTTTTCAATACTGATTTTGTTACGCTCGTTTCTTTTTTTTTTTAAGAAGCTCGTTTCGTAACAATGTTGAGGCAGCTTTGTAGAATGAAAGAAAAAACGAAAGAGAGAAAACAAACGCCTTCAACTTTTTCTTCCCGCTGAAGCGAAGTCTATAAATTCAAATCGGTTTCGCAAACTTTTGACTTGTGATATTTTTTCGCATAAAGTTGCCCATTTCCCAGCGTCGTTTCGTAGAATGAGGCGAATAAAAAAGAAAAGCACATTCAAAATAAGTGGAGATATTTTTCGGAGACTTGAAAATGGGAAAGATGATTATGATTCAAGCGACTTCAGTATCCAGCGACGACTCTAACATCGTCAGCATCGTCAGGGACACACATAGACTTTAAAACTCTTTTACAAAATCAATATTTACATCACTCTAATCGCTAAAACAAACACCGAGTCATGGTCCAGTGAGTTTATTCTTTGCACGATTCCTTTGTTGGCACACGATTTTGTTCAAGCCAAAATCGCAGCTGGCACTTTTTTTTCTGGTTCGCTAAACTTTCGATTCGAGATTGTACCGAAGAGTAAATCGCGTGACTTTTGTTTGCATGAAATTCAAGAGGTTTGCGTGAAAATTGTGAACAGTAAATGTAAATTGTCGCACATAAAAGGCAATCAAGGAAATATATATTCCTCGTATATTTTGCACCAATTTTTCGAATCGATTTCAATCAAACTTACAAGTTTACCATTTCGCATTCGAATGAAATTACACTTTGACCTATTGAATTTTACCGAGAAACGAAACATTCATTAGGCTTGATAAGTTTGTTTGTTGCAAAGTTTTGCATCTGATGAACAGAACTCACATTAAACAAATTACAAACTATTTCTTTTTGGCTTACACATTCTTCTTGGATGTAGAACATTCATTTCATGTTCATTTCGTTTGTTTTTTTTTCCTTGTTCGTCACCTTAATCATTTCCGAGAGTGTTTTCGGCTCATTTAACCCTCTAATGCATACAACCGCCTCTAGACGGGCAACATTTGAACGCCTGTAGAACGGATCACATTGCTTCAAAGTAAATTTTTATTCGTCAATGTTTTTTCTTTATTTTTGTCTTTGGCAATATTTGTCTATGTAGTGTGATTGTAAAGTTATAAACAAAAATGTGTGCAGAAACAAAAATTTGACAATACAAATTATTCAAAATTCAAATTAGACACATTTTTGACACTTTTAAACAATGGATTTGATTGTTCTCTGATTTATGTCAATCGCATTTCCTGACTAAACCATGAGGAATCCAGGATTATGAATATTTTTTTTAAATATCTATGGCCAAAAATCAACCAAGTACCAGTACTCCTATCCCTGGGAAAAATTAATGCATTAGCGGGTTAATCTTCCTTGTCGTAATGATGAATAAGTGGTATATGAAGAAACCAAAAGCGTTCCTATCTTTGCCATTCATTTCACGCACATTTGGGTTGGCTAATAGCCAATGGCTATATAAATTCTAAATGTTATTGGTAAACAGCAATGAACAAGTAATAATTCAAAAATTTACGCGCTGATAACAAGTTTTTCGAAAATTTATATTTTTTTCGCTCAAGATGTCTTTGCGTCGTTCATTTTGCGTGATGTTTTTCCTATTACGGAGCGCGATAAGAGGTCGACAATCAACGAGAAATAGTGATAAATACGCTTTGGTTCGCAGAACAAACACTTCATGTGGAAAAAAAATCGCAATTGATATGATTTTTTTTTCTCGAAAAACAAATAATTGCGCGTTGTTGACTAAAAAAATTTCTGGGGAGTTTGTCATTTCTTTTTGAAAACTCATAATGATTTGTGGATGTTATTGTGCGTTATTTTTTTTTTTCTGTTCATGCTTCGAGTCTTTTTTTGGCATTACTTTTCAATGAATGGTATATCGAGTACCATATACATATCCACTCGAGTCGACTGCGTTGCTAATTGTGTCTCGAGCGCCAGATCGTATACTACGAAAATTTCGTAACGAAATGGTTCAACATGCCTTCAAATCTATTTTTAGTAACTCATTCAATTATTTCATTCAAAAATCAATTCAATCACAAGAAAAGTGGAAGAAAAGAAGCAGCAGAAAATAAAAACAATTGAAAAAAAGCAAAACAAACTGATAACAGAGACTTAAATGACAAAATCATAACAGACAATATATCGGGCAGTGTACGCAAAAAAAATTTAGGACGGAACTATCCACTTGAATGCCATATAAAATGATAACGGGGCATTAATTGGTGCGGCAATTTGCGACGGATAATCCTTTATCAGCATTTCAACAGACGCAATTTTCAGCACATGAACTCGACGACAATGATGATGCGACGTGATGATTTCAAATTCATTCGAATGTTGAATGTCGCCTTTTTTTCTGCATTGAACCACAAGAATGCTTTGAATGTCAGATTTATACAAATTAATGAGATTCATTTGCCCTTTTTTTTCTCTTTCTCTCTCTCTCTCTCTCTCTCCTAAGCAATTTCTCACCAGACAAGATTGAGTGCGACTGCATCGTGGCAGCAGAAAAAAATATTTTCCCACGATATCAGCAGTTTTTTTGTGTGTGTGTGTGTGTGTGTGCTTTAATGGTTATTTCCCATTCAACACCCATTCGTGACTTCAAGGGGTTGCGTTTAGATTACGGACGAGAAAAAAAAACAACAAACTATTTTCAATCGACGACCGGAAAAAAAACTGTACAACGCAGCAAAAAGTTTCATCATTCATAAAGAGAAAAAAAGAGAAAGGAAGAGAACGAGAGTGCAGGAGGAGAGTGAGAGAGAAAGTGGGAGAGAGAGAGTGAAAAAAAGCCATAACAAAAATGTGTGCAAAACCATAACAAACAAAAAAAAAACAAGTGGCTATACAGATGACGCTCGGGTGTTTTGAATTATCGCTTCGATGAAATAGGGATTTAGGGTTGATTTTATTTTTGAGCTTTTTGTGCAACGTGGAACGGTTTTTTCCTCTGGTGCACTTCATTGTTTTTATTTACTTTCAATGGAATTTTCATAATTTATTGATTGAGCTTTTATTTTTCATCAATTTTGTACCGAAATTGGGAAAACCACCAAAAATGTTTTTTTTTGTTTTTAAACGTAAAAATTCCATGCAATACAAAATGAAATTTAATCGATCAATTAGTCGAAAGCCCTTTATCTACAAGCGCTTTAAGAAAATCCCAGCATCGAGTGAGCAAAAAAAAGAAGACACATGAAAGCTGAAAAAAATAACAGTCATAATGTAATTTTATGAATGATTTCGTCGTACGCACTTTGCCAAATAACTTACAAGCCGGAAAGAAAAAAACGTGAATCTGAAGCACGCACACAGGCTATATTTTGGCACTGGACGGGGGGAAAAAGAGAGTATATTGTGAACGTGATTATATTGAGAGTGTGACTGTCATCATAGCGGACGTTATCGGCCAAATCAGAAATATTTTTTTGTTTTTCTACAGGCAAAAGCTTATGATTACAAACGTATTTTCAATATATTTAATCCAAAACAACAACAGGAATAACGGAGCCAAAAACGACGAAAAGGTCGAATCAACCGAGAGCGAGACAACAACCACACAAAAAAATGAATCGGCGTGACTATTCGTGTGCTAGCGATAGTATGGCCGTGTTGGTGTGAGGAAAAGGGAAGGAGAAAAGAGAGCAAATGTGCCAAATCGCTATGTCATTTCTTCGTTATGACAACATTTCGTTATTTCATTATTATTATATATCACGAAAGAAAACAAACATAATATGTGAGGCGTCGTCGTCGTTTGTGAATAATATTTAAGGAGATTCCGCGAAAGACCGACTATTCAGTAAAGTGAAATAAGTCAGGGTGCTCGTATCATCATATTTTCGCGAACTCTTTTCCCTCACAAATTTTCAAACAGCTCGTGCATTACAAGTCGAATGAAATAAAGTTAATAAAGTTATATCATATCACAAGGAACACGGGGATTAGAAGTAGTTGTTTGTGAACGACGGAATAAGACGAAGAAAAATATCGGGAAAAAAAGAAGCAAAAACAAATTTGGTTTTGGCTTGAAATATTTCTTGGATAAAGTGTCATAAGAGAAACGACAACGTACGAGAAATAGAGACGGCGTGATGGTGGCTGACAGTATAATGCAATCACGTTTTGACGGTATATCAGGCGGTGATGGAATGGTGCGTGATGGCGGTGTGGATCAATATGCGGACGGGCGAGCTGCCAGCGTTTGGGAGGTGTTCATCGGTGATAAAAGTTCTCGCACGGACAACTATAAGAATTTCTTGTTGGAATTATTGCGAAGCAAAGGCAGCCGTCGAATACTTGATGTGGCCTGTGGCACTGGGTAAATCACAGTTCAAAATACCGAAAATTACTTTTCGACAAAAACCTTTCGTTTCGCAAAGGACGAGACGGAGAGGAAAAGGCTTTGCATAAAATGCTTTCGGTTTATTAATTTCAAATTGTTTGGTTCGTTTTTGGCGTAACCGCATCAAAATGTTTGGATGCTTGGGCGAGAAGAGAGAGAGAGATAGAGAGCGCCCAGAACCGACAGTAATAAAGCCATAAAGTTGCATCAAGTTAAATTACTCGAAAATTCCTCTCTTACTTTTCTCTCCGATTAGAATCGATTCGGCAATGTTGGTGGAGGAGGGTTTTGATGTGGTTTCGGTCGATGCATCCGATAAGATGCTCAAGTATGCACTGAAAGAGCGCTGGAATCGTCGCAAAGAGCCCGGCTTTGATAATTGGAGTAAGGCACATCGTATACACATAACATTTTCACGACCACATTTTCATAGCCATTCGAATTAATTATTCGTTGGCTTGGTCTACTCATTCCACTTTCTCACCCTCACTCACTCATTCACTCTGTGTCTCTTTCCCTTTTCGTTCAGTAATCGAGGAAGCCAATTGGCTCACACTGTACGACGATATTGAACATTTAATTGGTGATGGTTTCGATGCGGTCATCTGTTTGGGCAATTCATTTGCACACATGCTTGACAATTACGGTGATCAACGCGAACAAAAGTTGGCCATTGCAAATTTCGAGCGATGCGTTCGACCTGGTGGCCTTTTGTTGATCGATCATCGAAATTATGATAATATCATGGATACCGGATCAACGCCAGCTAAAAGCATTTATTATAACGTAAGTCATATAACACCGTATATGAAATGACGCCAGAAAATTGTGCGTGTGATTTATTGTCGGTGATTATTGCCAAACATAAAAAAAATTACAGCGCAATTTTTCAAGTGTTTTACTCTCTCACTCGTCGTAACATGATGACGGTGACGGTGTGAACGAAAAAAAAAGGTCAATGAATATAACATTTTACCATTTATTTCGATTTTCGTTTTCCTGCACAGAGCGAGCACATGACAGATATAAAAACGTCTGTTCTCTATGTTGGCGGCAAACCCGCGTTAATTACTTTAGATTATATCATTAATATGAACAATGAAAATAATGAGTTTCGGTTATCATACTATCCGCACAAGCTAAATGTTTTTAGCCAAATGCTACGACATAGCTTTGGGACCCGAATGCGCCACCAAATTTGCGGTGACTTCAAACAGCTCAATGAGAATTCCAATCCAGCCTTTTACATTCATATCGTTGAGAAGTTTTAATGAGGGGTTGAGTCGATGCTGCTGCTGTTGCTGTTGCCTCGGATGCCGGCGGCGCAAAAGGAGATTGAGTTGTTATCTAACAAATTTAATCAAACCTCAACGCATTTCTTAATGTCTCTTTTTGGCTTTCGAAAAAAGGAAGAAACGTTTCATTTAATCGTTTCGAGCTGGACACTAATTTATATTTTTTACGGTTTTTTACTGATATTAGTTTTGTAAAATAGAGATTATTGCGTATTTTATTAGAAGAGATTAATTACGGTTATTTTAACCGTAGCAGATAAGATGTTTAATAAATTAAAATAAATACAGAAATCAAGAGCAAAATATTTGTTTCTATTTTTTTATTTGAAAATTATCATTTTCTAGCTTATCATCTAAATTTCTTTATTCACTTATACAGAATCAAAGTGAAGAAGAAAACAGTTCTGAAGCAAAAAAGTGATGCGCATTTTTTGCGCGATTAGAGTAACTAAACCGTGTTATTGATTCAAATTAGCTTCATTTTTTTCCTCTGAAAATATGAGAGCTGACGCAAATCAAATGCATGATAATTCATGCTTTCGAGGCACACACACACTCAAGTTCACACATAAAAAAAATGGTTGATGTTATCTGTGTAGCGCCTTGCTGTTCTTATAAGAAATCGTTTAAATATAGCAAACTCAGCAGAAATTAAAACATCACGTGCTCGCACACAATTTGGATGTTGAACAAAACATGTACACAAAACGGTCGATTTAATTAGAAATTTACATATCTCCCTAGCTACTTAAGGCACTCTCTCCACAACAACACCGTCACTTTTATTAATAGAGTAAAATGATTTGATTTCGGTAGTGAATCAACAGAAGGCGATAAATACGACGATATGCGAATTGAATTGGAAAATCGGATTTATGTGTGGTTCTATTTTTAATTCGATGTGAGAGTCCTTCTTCTTGTTGCTAACCATTGAAGCAAAATGGTAAGCACTCCGGCTAATTCGCATCATTTGCATTTGGATGAGCATTTTGCGTTCATGTAAATAATTTTATGCACAGAAAACTTTCATTAGCACCCATAATTGTGTTATATATGTACGAGTGTATACGTGTGCTCTTTTACAAGCAATTCTTTCTCTCTCTCTCGTCTTCAAACTGGACGAACGACAGTGCACGCAAGCAAGCAAAACCCACAATAGATTATAGATATGCTTGTGTGCGTGTGTGTGTGTATGTGTGTGAGTGTGGATAAGAAAAGGAAGAGAAAATAAATCAGTTTGGTATCTCCTTTTCGAAGCCATTGAACTGAAATATCGATGTCTATTACGCCCAATTAATTTTCAAATTATGTTTCAAACTCCGTGCGCCTTTCCGAATGCAATTCCATTTCCAAAGAGAATGTGAGAGCACCGTTTCCTTCCTATTAAAAGATTAAATGCAAGCCAAGCAAACAAGCCGCCCATTCGATTTTATGTTCATTTGGTTTGGTGTGACGGACGACGGAGTTCCGGGGTAGAAGGGAGGGTAGAGGGATGTCGAGAAGAAGCCACTGGAAATGATTTGATAATAATAAAATCACGGCTGAATGGGGTGGATTTAGCCTCGTCTTTTATTTTCATCTCGACTTTTCTCATTTCTATAGCCCTTTTGTGTTATAAAATGGAAATAATCCAGGGATTTGAAGTCATTTCCATCGTTTCATTGTTTTCATTTCTCGTGAGTTCAACGCCACCGTATAATTAGTATAATAATTGACCGTATTGCAGTAGTTGCGTTTTTTTTCTCCCACTCGTTATACTTCAAACCCCCTTTTTTTGCAATGGTGTTGACGGTTTGTTTGTTCTTTTTTTTCTATATCGTTGTTAAGGACAACATCAGTGCCTGTTCCGGTGGACGACAATTAAGACAGCGGCGACGAGGACAACAAAAGCACCCAACGAAAGGAGTAGCAACAACAACAACGAGGACAACAACAACAATGGAATATAATAGCAAAATGAACAAGCACGCAAAACTTTGGCACAACATCACCCTGTGGGCGCTTGCAATAACAATAATTAGTGGAACGCATGCGATATCTCTGGTTTCAACATCACCAGTCACTGCAGCCGTGGCCACAGCAAATCCAATATTTCAACTCAATTCAACTGGTAATTTTTGGTTCCGCTTCATAATTACACTCATTTTTCCCGTGATTTTCTTCTTAATTCCGTAATTACAATTCTACTGTTTACTATTTTTATATTCTCTTCTGCAGGAACAAATTCTGAATTTTCGCGTACACCATCCACATGGCCTAGTTCAAGTCAAAAAACAGCCCGTATCAATTTTATGGGTTCAACTGAACCTGGTTCCGTTTCGTATAATACATTAGAAAGCACCTCATCCAATTCGGTATCAATGCAATCGCCCGAATTCCCATCAGACGAATCACCGTTGACGGTAATCGAAATAGAAAATCCATTCGATGAACATGTTTATATTGGCACGAAAGGACCGAATCAACGTGAAAGTGAAGCCATCACTCGTGCATTGGATTGGTTAGGCGAAAAACGGTCCGCTGATTTTGGATGGGGAAATGATACGCACATGGTTATCTTGGCGAAAGAGGTTTGTTTACAAAATTAATTATTCATCACAGTGTATTTAGCACATTCACCACAAAATGAACCTAATTATATTTCCATGTGAATCATTTCGTCACCATCACACCGTCGTCGTCATCGTTCATTTACAATAAACACGCACATAAATACTACAGTTGTCGGGTGAACGAGATTTTGCTGAATCAACCGATGCTCACATTCAAATCATTCAAAATTTGGAAGACCAGCTGTCGATTAAGCAAATGTCCATTGAGATTTTATCGCTAATCGATCATCATCATCATGCTGTAATGCCAAGAAGCTTTGATGTTGCCGAATTAGCTCGTTATACATTAGCCCTAGGTGATTATTATCTCCCCCTACCTTATTCCAATCCAAAACCCTCCGCCTCGCGTTGCTATCCACAACGTGGTATAATTCAATCAAAACCGATTATGGTATACATTTGCCCGAATTTTCCATTTCCACAGGCGCTCTATGCAAAGATCCAAAGCATTTCATGCATCAACATGACCTTTTGACAATGCTTCAACATCATGAATCCAATGATGATCAAATATTTGCAATCTCCACATTGGCTGTGTGCAGCTTGGGGGAACATGTTCGTAAACGCCAAATTCGTCAATTGATCGACATTGCCCTGGAGAGTAATCAGAATATTGGTAAGTCAAAGAATAAATCAAAAAAAAAAGTTTTTTTCCTCTGTCACTAAGAGAAAGTAAAAAAAAAGAGCAAGCATACTAAGTTCAACGCATGATTTTCCTTCCGGCTCAATGATATATGTACAGAAACGACGGCATTTGCCATATTGGCACTGCGCTGTGTAATGAATGACCATCACAATCGTCACTTGGAGCATTTCCTACGTAAATCATCTCTTCGGCTGGCATTGCTTCAAACGACACAAGGGAATGTTGGCTCGTTACGTAGCACAGCACTTTCAATGCAAGCGCTAGAAAATTTGAATGTAATACCGAACGCAGCATGGAGCCGAGCGGCCGCATCCAAATGGATTTTAGATCGTCAACACGAAGACGGAAGTTGGAGCGAAGAGCCGCTTGCCGATGGGCAAGATGCCAACATGGGAATCGGTCTGACAGCTCATATCATACTTGCATTGGGACGAAAAGGACTTAGCGCCGTTCGTATGCTCGAATGTAACAATAACATTTTGAGTGACACAAGCAGCTATCGTCATGGTAAGTAGGAAATACAACATTAACTTTTGCCCGAGAGAGAGAGAAAAAAAGAAGAAAAAAAGATTTCAGTTTTGTCTTTTCTTTATTCGAATCGAAAAATGACTACAAATTCAACACTTTGGTAGAAAATAATCGCTTAAATCGCTCTGTTAAACGCCTATTTCCAAAAGAACGAAACCATTCTAATTCTCGTCCGGTTACAATAATCCCATATGCTTTGAATGATTTGTGTGAAAATGGAACGTTTACTAAGTTTGTTGGCTGCAGTAGCAGCAGCAGCAGCAGCTGACGCTAGCTTACGCTGTTTTTCCATTGCTTTCCAATGTGTTGCCGAACTCAGATGAATGTTATAGTCTAAGTCACCAACGAAACGTCTGTTGCAAACATCGCAAAAATGCGTGACATGCATATTCAAATGGGCAGCCGGATGCTCTTTTTTCTCTGCTGGTCTCACATTCGCTTCAACATTGTCAATGTATGATTGAATGATATTCTCGGCTTTACTAAAAACATTCGTATGCCAATTGGTTTCGGCATCCGTACTATCCAGTTCATAAACGGGCGGTACATAACGTCCCTTTGTCGATACCAAACGATTTCGTATCCATTTGAGTTGACGCTTACTGTAACGCTTTGTTTGTAATCGCAATTCATCCAAACAATCTTCCAGCAGCTTAAGGGCATCCGTGATTCGATTCTTGATTATGAACTTTTTTTGTCCAGTCAAACCACCGTGCTCACGAATGAATTCCGTGATTTCCGTATCAAAAGTTTGGTCGGTGTATTTTTCTAGGTATGGTAAGAATTCTTTGAAACCAATTGCCTGCATGATTCCACGGGTCGGATCGATACCATCATTTTTCAATAAATTATAACATTCGCGAACTTCGAATAACATCCCTTCGTTAACCATACTATCAATGCGTCGGTCGATGCGGGCATTCAGTTTTTCTTGATCCGATTTTATCCAAAGTAGAATAACATGTTCGAAACGCATTGGTCCACCCAAGTAGCTACTGCCTTTTTGAGATTTTTGCTCAGCCAAAATTTCACTCATCGGTCGACCGGTCTCAATATACACCTCTAGAGCTCGACGAACTTTACGAACGTTATTCGGATGCAAACTTTGAGCAGTTACTGGATCCAATTTTGATAGAACGTTATGGAATGCCAATGGATTGTCATAATTTAAATCGTCAATTTTTAATCTTTTTACGATTTCTTCAACTGGCATTGAACGGTATGTGTCACCCAATGTCGTTATCTCTTCACTGTCGGCCCGATCTTTTGACGAAATCAACACGTTCCACAACAATGTTTCAATGTAATACGTTGTCCCACCGACAATTATTGGCTTTGTGTCATCCTTGAGCAATTGTTCAATTTTTGGCAGTGCCGCATCACGAAAGTCAACCACCGTAAATGTTTTGGTTTTCATATCACACACATCCAACATGTGATGCACGGCCTTTGAACGTTCCTTCGGTGTTGCTTTAGCTGTCGATATATCCAATCCTTTGTAAATCTGCATTGAATCAGCACTAATTATTTCGCCATTGAACCGTTTTGCCAATTCAATCGATAATTTCGTTTTACCGGTTGCCGTTGAACCGAGTATCACTATGAGCGGCGTACGGCGCATCATTTTTTACAAGTCTTTATGCAACAAATTTATCACAGCACTGATGTAAATAACACTAACATTCACGTTTGCCCAACAATGTGCGCGATTGACAGATGCGGCCCGATGTGTATACGCATGTGTCAAAACAACAGAGGGGAATGATCAAATTTGCTATTTTCACTGCTAGGTGGCGACACTGTTGAATTATTTTTGTTTTTCAGACAAATCGCAGAATTTTTTTAAAATGTTTTTTTTTTCGAACGTCTTTTGCAGAAGTTACCGAACAAAAACTGGCTTCGCCTGTACCATTGACTCCATCAGCACCTAGCGTGCCGGAAATTAATATCCAAACCGTTTCGTTCACGGTAAGTTTTTAACTTTTGTTGAACAGTTTTTTTTTTTTGAACGATGAATTGTATGGCATTTTTCATGATTTTGCCCATCCTTCTGCAGTATACCATTTGGTTTTCGTTGAAACCACCAGTTGATACTGTTTCATTGGCTATGACATCACCACGAAACACAACATTCTATCAAGCAATGGTTCAAGCAGCTGATATCGATCCACGTTTCGCATTTGAAGCACATGAATGGCCAAATGGCCATTATATTCATACAATCGGTGCACACACCGAAGATCTCACCAAATTCAACTATTGGCTACTGTACAAGCTGCCTGATATGCCAGACCCAAATAAACTGCCGGAGAATAAATTTATCAACTCGGTAAGAAGTTTGGTGTTATTGTATTCTTTCTTGCCAGGAAGACTGACTTTTTTTTTGCAAAAATTTTAATTCTGGTCGAAATATTCAATTTTCATATAGGTCGGAGTGGATGAGATGATCGTTGAAAATAACTATCACTACCTATATTGGTACAAAAAGCTGTAAACATTATCAGCACGTACGGCACATCAGCAGTAGAGCACACAATGGAACGAGTAAATTGTGAATGTATCATATGGAACCAAAAATGAGTGGAACGGATCGAGCATATGATGGAGTTGAGCTAATGACCAGCTCGTTTTAGACTAAGAATTAACCAAAGATACTCAGCAAATAAGAAGAAGAAAAAAAAACACACAGTTAGAAAATAAGTTTCCGAAGCCATTAATTTTGAAACTCGGCCGCCGGATGATTAAATAAACCTATTTAGCTTAGCTTGCAGTTTCGCATTTAAGTAGTGAAAAAAAAACACCAGTGTTGCTTGAGAAACTTGTAGCTTTGTTCCAAGCCGCTCAACTCTATAACAAGTACAATTTTAAGCAAACTTTAACCAGTATATACCTATATGAAAAAAAGAAATCGCATCATGTTACACACACATTTATTTACTATCCGATGAGATATGACTATGGTTTGAATAACGAAAGCGACCAAGCATCTAGTCCGATGGAACAATAAACAAAATGACAATAAGTGAGTCTTGTCTTCACTCTCTCTATCTCTCTTCAAGAAAAAAAAAAGAAACAAATTACGTAAGCTTAACCAACCGTAGTCTGTAGTAGAAAAATAAACAGCCCCTAAAAACTCTATCCTTTGAAAAGAAAATGATTGAAGCAAATTCAAAAAGTTACACTTCGCTTTACACACTCTGTGTGCCGAAAAGTAATGAATCGAAATTCCAATTCTAAATTGTTATTCAGTAGCGTACACCTATTTCGGATTCCATATCATTTGGTCTCACTATATGCTTACAAATAGAACAGAACCCTAGTTGATCCAATGCAAAAAAAGAAACAAGTATATGAACTTTGAGAGTGATTAAAATCGGTTTCGAAAACACAAAACAAAAGAGAATAAAAAGTCGATTTATGGAATGTCAAAAGCAACCAGAGATATGGACCAGGTAGAGAACGGAAGTTTATTTGATTTTTGGAATGAGAGCCGATTGATTTGACTGAACAGAAAACGTAGTGCCAACTAATATTTGCAAAGCCAGTTAGTTGCCTGACTGTTTGGTTCATGTTTCATACATATTCCAAAGTACAATTCAGCTTCGTTAAAAAAAAAATCGCCTCGAATAAACACGAAAAAATTACACATGCAAAATTACTTGGGATATATCTTGTCTTCAAATATATCATCAGCCTATCAAATCTACGAACTTCTTTTTATTTCTGTTTCGTGTTATGCTTCCTTTTTTGTCACGAACCGAGAATACTCTAGAATCGTCTTCATACTATTGAACACCCGGCTGAACAAGTTACTGAACTTTCGAATGAGGGGCAAATTGTATCTATTTTTTCCACCATTAGCATTTAAGAGTGTATTTTATTTGTTTGGAACATTTAATTCCAAATTCTATGGAACACTATAAATACATGGCATTATACAAAATATATCGATCAATAAAAAACACGACGAAAAATATTCATGGACTTTTTTTTCTTTCTTGCAATCAATTCTCTTCTTTATTCGTCGTAACATTGGAAATTGAATGCTGAAATGGTTTGAAATGGACAAAATTCAAGTTTTTTTTTCTTCAAAAAATATTCAAACAGTTTATGAATTTTTTTTTTATTAGATTGATTGACCCCGGTTCAGTGTCTAATGCAATAACATCTGAACCGGGATCTACACAAATTAATATGATTGGAATTGATTTACTTGCATTTGTGCTATTCATGCTTACTATATAATATTGATAAAATGTACAAAAAAAGACAGTTTGTTTTTAAATATGATTTTATATGAAGTCGAATGCACAAATGACACGATCTCTCTGTTCGCGAAAAAAAGCCGAATTTTTTTTATCAATTTTATCCGATTGGTTGTTTGTTTGTTGCTTGGTATTCCTTATTTCGTTCGCCGGGTTCTTTTGTTTGCCGCAAATCCACAAATGGAAATTCGAATGGATGATGATTTACTCTTCCTCCTGGTGGTTGTTGTATTGATTATTTTGATTGCGATTGCGATTGTTGCGGTTACGATGTCCGCCGGCATTATTCCAGTCTCCTCTGTCTTGTTGATGATTGTTTTGGTTACGACGATTGTAGCCACCCTGGTTCTGGTTACGATAATTTCCGCGCTGTTGTTGCTTGTTGAAATTCTGAAATGTTGAATGAAACATCATTTAATGATTGATACGATTGGAATTGAAGAGTTGAAACCAAAAATGGTATCGAAAAAGGAATTGGTGGAAAAATTGCTTTTTTGAACGGATAAAAGTAAAGTATTATAAAAGGTAAAATAATTTTGGAGTAAGAACAAAGCGTGTAGTTTTAGAATTAAAAAAAGGGAAAATGTAAAAAAAACGTCTAAAAAGGACGCTTTTTGATAGAGCCTCCATCATTATTTGCGAAGAAAATACACAAAAAGCCACACTTACGAAGTTCTTATTTTGGTTGCCACGTTGATAGAAGTTTGTGCCCTGTTTAACTTCGAAGATGCGTTCGTTGGCATCAACCAGATTGGTGACTTTGTCGACCAGTTGCATTGAGAGTGCTTGCAGACGTGATGGTTCCGAACGGTGCATGACAACCGTATCGGTTGGATCGTCCAATGATGCCATCAATTCTTCGTTAATGATCATCTTACTAATGACGGAATGCACTTTCGGCAAGGCCAAATCAAACATATCGGCCAAACTTGGCATACTAATCGATGAGTACACATTCGAATAGGTGAACAAATACGTGCGCAATGACTCTTCCTTGATAAATTTCGTCAACATGTCACGAACACGATCGGCTTCATAGAACAGATCCCATACTTTTGTGTTCATCTTTTTGTTGACGATAAATGTAGCACAGGCTGACCAGTTACCGCAACGCATTGCCTTTGCTGCAGCGACAACGTGCTCTCGCATCGATTCGGGTGGTCCGACCAACGATTGACGCTCCGATGATCGCAATTGTTGATAGAATGTTTTACTGAAAAGGACGAAAAACATTGAAATTAGGAGCAAAATTGTAAAAGATTCAATTTCAACTACAGAATTCGATGTGACATTTCAAGAAGTTGAATTTTGTTTATATAAAAACTGGATGAACTTGATGGTTTCGTATTGTAGAAAAACAATCGCAAAGCAATGATAAAATCTCAATCAATACTTCCTCGAGTTTTTGCATTAATGTAGGTCGAATTCATGTTCGAAAATGGCATGATGTCGAACAAATGCTAAACACTGTGACCAAAATCGGAAGAGTTCCCTTAGAAATGTTCCTAATTTTGGATTGAAGACTTCATTTGTTGATAAAGAGATCAATTTACCTGATCATACGGCGTCTGGCATCGAATTCATGAGCGGCCATGTATGGAATTTCGAGAAGCATAGCCGATACCAAGTAGACACATTCCAACAATTCCAAATTGATGTGCATGTGGAAGGGCATTTGACGTTGTTTTTCGACTTTCTCCTGTTCGGGGCTACGCTCATGTTGACGTTGTGGCAATAGACCTTGTGCCAAAAGTTCCTTCGGTTTTCCGGTCATCATCAAATCGACCAGACACTGATGGGCATCCTTGACAGAACCTTGACGGAAAGCGCACAAACCCAAATTGGCCATCATACGATTGTAGAGAATCTGAGTTGGTGGATCCGAATGTTGGATGTTCTCTTGCAAGTGACTCATTAAAAGTAAATCACGCGCTTGGAACCAGTTATCGTGCAATGCATGATGGTAGATGTGCGATAGGATGGCTCTTGTACGCAAACGATCTGTTTGATCTTTAGCATAGATGTAACGGCACAATTTCTCCATGACATTCACACTGGTGACGGTGTTTTCGTCGATTTCCTTGTTCTTCTTTTTCAATACATTTGGATCGAATTTGTAGTACAAATGATCGATTTTACGCAAGTAAACACGGCAAATCTCCGTTTCACCGCCAACACGCTCGATGTACTGCAACACCTGCTCAATAACGGTTGTGACACGTATTTCATCCTTTAAACTGGAGAAGAGATGCGATTAGTGAACAGTTTTATACGATTGAAAATGAAATGTTTTGTAAAATTCGTGTAACAAAAAATATCTATCATTTAAAAACAATTTATTTCTAACTAGCAAAACTGTAATCTGTACAAAAAGTACACATCTCAAGGTTAAGCATTCATTTTCTTCCGAAGAAAGACGAAAAACACGACTCTTGTGATTATAATTCACTGATTAAGAGAACTCTGACTTTGTGCAACACTCACCGATCGACATATTCATTTGAATGTGGGTCACATTCCTTCAGCAACTTCGTGAATTCATCATCAAGCCGCTCAACAGCTGTCAAAACACATCCACGCAATTTGAACGGTGCCTTCTCGTATTCTTCTTGTTCTTCGTTAATTGATTCCGATAAAGTGATGTCTTCCGAGCTCAGGAGAAGTGTCACCAAGTCGTTCATAACGTCCAACAACTTGCTCCAGTATTCCAACTTCATCGGTTCATTCACTTTTGGATTGTAATCGAAAACGGCCGACACAATATTGAAACGAATTTTACATGCAATGGCATCGCCCAAATTGTGTAGCTGAGCAATTTGTTTCAATTCGAACAATAGATCGATTTGCTGACGACGATCGGTACGTTTCTTGCCTCGTGATGCCATGATCTGAAGGGAGAAAGGGAATGATTTCAAATTTTTTTTCAACACCAAACACTTAAATTTGAATTGACTCATGAAAATCATGAGAGATATGCAAAAAATATCCAGATTGCCCAAATTTTTTTGAGAAATAAATGAAAAATGATGATAAAAAACGAACCTCATTGAGCTTGTTGAGCACCAATGGTACATCAATTTCGGCATCCTTGGCGAACATTTTCGGCTTTTCGGCGGTAGTCGAAGAGCCTTTTGTGACTGTTTCCCAACCGCCTTCATCATCACTGCCCTCGTGTTGTTTGCGTGGTTTGACTTCCTTTTCCTTCCTCTTCTTCTTTTTCTCCTCATCATCTTTGTCTTCCTTTTCGGTTGTTTTCTTCAAGAAACGTTCGCGAATGTTAACGTATTGCGTTTCTTCTTCGGATGAATCCGAATCGGATTCGCTGTCCGATCCCCAGAAGCTTGAATCGTCTGAG
Source organism: Sitodiplosis mosellana (assembly GCF_009176505.1). Classification (NCBI taxonomy): domain Eukaryota; kingdom Metazoa; phylum Arthropoda; class Insecta; order Diptera; family Cecidomyiidae; genus Sitodiplosis; species Sitodiplosis mosellana. The sequence continues at coordinate 80,470 of NW_022601498.1, read as the reverse complement.
TCATCAGCTTCTTTCGGTGCCTTTTTCTCTTCCTTCTTGAAAGAGACGGCTTTTGGTGCTTTTCGTTCATCTTCCGAACTTTCGCTTTCCTCTTCAACCTTCTCCTCCTCTGGTTCGTCTTCATCGTCCGGTGATTCACGGAATTTGGCCAAATCGGCTTCAAAATCTTTTACGTACTTACGGAACTTTTGACGCAACGGACCAAACGCTTTAGAATTGTTTTTCGACAAATTTCTACGCCCTTCACGATCTTCCCACACTTCATTGATAAAGTCTTCCAATTCGGCCAATGCACGTACATAGAAACGTGGAGTGACTCCATTCTCTTCCTTCGAAATGACCGGCAATGCTTTCTGATGGGCACGCGTTAAATCTTCGAAATTTTGCAGTATATTTGACATATCCTTGATTTTCCGATAGTTTCGAATGTTTTTGATTATGTTCGTCAAATCTTCATAACGCTTCTCTTTCATTGAACGAACCACACGCTTCACCTCTTCTTCTTCATCGCTGAACTGAAAATCGAAAACGAAAAATTGTTTAACAATTTATTGCAAATTGCAATGCGTGTGTTTGATTGCGAAAATTTACCGTAAATGCAGCTGGTGCTGGACGTGACACAATCTGTTCCTTTTCTGAATCAGTATCCGATTCACTATCGGATCCACCGGTTGCAAAGAAACGCGACATTGTTGTTTTATTAAGTTTTCCTTTTCACGTGGTGTCTGGAAAATTAAAAACGAGCAAATTTATTGTAGACAATCAAGTGGAATTTATGGTAGACTTTTTTTTTATTCTCGCACAAATTGAATAGAAAACGTGGAATTTGAGGTTAGGTGTGCCACAGAACTAGTAGTAGCAGCTTTCACGGACGGTAAGCACCCGTGTATGTGTGTGAGTGTGTGTGAACAACGCACTATAGCAATAAACCGCATTGTGCCACACTGTCACTTTTCCGTGACCATCAATGATATTATTTCCATTAATTTCCATGATTCATCCACTAATTTCATCATTTTCACATAATTTACCACTTGTTTTATGGAATAAATACACTTTTACTCGAAACACTTACAATTTTACAATGAAAAAATGCGATTGATATTGCTGCTGCAATCGCCGCACTATGTACGATGCCAGTGTGAATGGCGTAAAGACTGACATTAAGTTGGCAACGACGGATTTATTCGTGTATTCGTTGTATGTCATGTCATTTTCCACAAAACTGATCCCATCGGATCACTTCATGCACGTACACATTTCGTTTTGATTGATAATTCGTTTTGGTTGTTTTATCTTTTTGAATTTTCATTAAAATTATGGTCTTTGTTTATTTTATGAATTTCTTTTTTTAGACTATGACAAAAAATATTAACAATAAAAAGTATTCAGAAAAATAGCATGTGTTTACATATTCAATGAATGTTATTCATTCAATCACCACAAAAATTGCTTTCATGTGCTTTCGATAGATGGCGCTGGCCATCGATTCCAATCGTTTTGTTCCACATTTATTCAAATTGGAATACTATTTGTAGAAAAATGTTTACAATTTCGATAAAAACAATTTGAATGAATTGTCGTGAATACATTTCATGGAATTTGAAGTCATTCAGCGTTTCAACTGATCATCGTCAAGCCCATATTATAGACGCCACCGAATCGATCGCGTATACAAACTGTATCTTTGATAATAATTACTAAAGAATTCGTCAGTGACAAATTTTGTCACACTCACAATTAGGTTTGAAATGCTAGAAAATTTAGAGAAAAAAAATTGACAAAAATATACGCATTATTGCTATGGGTCAATTAACTTACAAATTGACCACTTGAAATTTTACATAAATTTATTTACATCTAGTATCTTACTTAAAATGGTTTACATTGTGTGTTTCTATTACTCCTTTCAATTTTCAAAGATTTTTGCAATTGAATAAAAAAAATTGTAAAAATGTCGAGTTCTGCCAGAAAAGAGATAATTTTGCCCATTTTCCCTCAATATTGTGTTATTTATCAACATAAAACCATTTTTTTGACCTACTAAAATCTGATGGAGAATTGAAGAAAACAAAAGAAGATAAAACAGTGGGCTCAAGAGCAAATTGAACTCTGATCCGTTTCGCACCAAAAGCGAGAATCATACAACTAGACCATTGAGCCGATTATCTATAGACGTCCCAAAACAATGCCGAACGTACCAACTCCAGACATTTTGCATACTTCCAAAACATAACTCAGCGCACGAAAAGAGACAGGTAGCGAAGAGTGTTTGACAAACGTTTCTACACATTTCATCAGAATTCTTGGAAGATTCAGTAAAAAAAGACGAGCCCTGTCACGTAAGCCACGATTGATGGAAAAAAAAATCAATTAGACCGTGTAAATCAGATGTCCATTTGGAATTGGGATTTGAAATTTAATTCTAGACGAATGACGTTCCATATTATCGAATCTCCTTAGAAATTTTTTTTTGTTTGTGTCAAATATTGACAATGGTCAAATAGTTCTCTTGTAATAAATTCAAAGGGTAAAACTACACACACGGAAGAAAGGTTTAGATATTCGCTACGCCCAATTTTTTATTTCCTTGAAAAAAACCAAAATTTGAGATTTCTCAGACAACATTTATTTTTCGAACCTCCATAATGTATGTAAAATGGAGGCGCCGAAATAAATTTTGTCTGAGAAATCTCAAATTTTGGTTTTTTTCAAGGAAAAAAAAAACTGGGCGTAGCGAATATCTTAACCTTTCTTCCGTGTGTGTAGATAACAAAATTACTTAACTAATAATAAGGAAAAGAAATGATTAAAAAATTGAGTTGGAATGAATCGATTTACAATGCGTATGAAAAATGATGTTTTCGTGAGAGCGTGTGTTCGGTTGAGCGGTCGAAATGAGAAGAAGGAGTTGACACAAGAGAAACAATCAAGTGGCTGTAAGACGGTGACAAGTGTGCTGCTCACTCACACACGAATTTAAGAAATGACAATTTAAATTCTAACGCTAGGATGTGCTCGCCACACTGTTTTTTAGCACTACATGGAATGTAGAATACATGGAATATAGGCTATTGCATTTGTTTTTTTTCCCAAGAAATTTTTAAGACTCTTTAGGCCTTATTTTTGGACCGAAAATTAATTCTTCTTTCTATCCAAAGTTCTAATTTGAAATAAACCAATTACGCCTAATCACAAAAATATAATAATGTCATGTTCATGTAATTCATGTTTGAGATAACTCAAAAAAAAAATTTAATATTATTTTAATTCTCAATGTGATATAATGTACAATCCACGTTCACATTATCGTTCCCAAAACCAAAATAATATAATTAATAATACTATAATTTATTTAATTAATATATATTAATATTTATTTATTTATCTTTATGATTTATAACCAAATTTTTTAATGTTTCTCTTATATATTTAATTTTTTCACAGTACGGCAATTTAGTGAAAGATTTGTCTAATGAACTTTTTGTCCGGGTCGAACATTATTGATTTTGATTAAAATAATTTTCATAAAATACAGAAATGTATACTTCGATTGAAACTACATTCCATGTAGTGCTTGAATGAATAATTTGATGGAAAAATCAAATTAACGTAAAAAAAAACCATTTTAAACAACGCAAAAAGAACGCAGAGAGGAGCGAAGCGACGATCTGCGGTCTTGTTTTATTTTCAAATTAATCAATCATAATGAACTATAATTATATATTTAGATGGAAATTATTCTGTCTACTGAATTAATTTTCCTACTAAATAATTTTCATGATATTTTTTTAATTTTTGCGATCACCATTAATGTCCGCCTCAGCTATGATGGCCCATTGATTTTTCATCAACTTTTTATGTTCTTATGACCGTTCTGCAAATAGGGCATATATTTCCATGCTCAAGTGATGATCTGAGGCAGTTTGCACAAAATTTATGCATGCACGGAGTAAAACTAGGGTTCGCTGAAATATCTTCCAAGCAAATTGGACAGGTATCCTCAGAATTATCGTCCGCTGAAGAGGATGATGTTGATGTTGATTCCAGATCGGCAATTGCATGAGCTATCGCATTGTCATTATTCTGCATCTCTAGCACAGTAATTGCCCGAATAGATTCTTCGTTCCCGTCTAATATATTTCTCCTTAGTAAATCCAGATCGGCAATTGAATGAGCTATTGGTTTGTCAGCAATTGACCGAATAGATTCTTCGCCCCCGTCCAGCATATCTCTACTTGATGATTCCAGATCGGCAATTGAATGAGCTATCGCTTTGTCAGCAATTGACCGAACAAATTCTTCGCCCCCGTTTAGCATATCTAAACTTAGTGATTCCAGATCGGTAATTGTGCGTGCTATCGCCTCGTCCTGCTTCTGCATCTCTCTATGTGCTTCTCTTACCGTACGGCCTCGATTTTATTTATGAAATCAAACAAAAACAAACACAGCTGATGGTACAGAAATGTGCCTTTTGCTTTTCAAATCAATATTCGAAATGGAATACAGAGATAAGTAGCGTTTTTTTAAATTATAGACGTCGTACAAAGTGAATTGAACTGAAACTTTTTTTTAAAAAAAATTATGACGGTTATAGAGAGACGGATTATCGATTTCGTACTGTACTTACTTTTAAAAATAATTTCGTTGAGTTTAAACGAAAGAAAATAAAATAAAACCGTTTGAAATCGATTTGTTCAAACACTTTCGGTTGGTAACTTGTTTCTTTTGTGAAGAACACAGTCGGAATGAAATGAGTGATAGAGATGTTTGATATCTGATTACAATTTACTTAATTATAAATGACATGGTACCAAAATACCTTTGTATGTTTGGTTCCAAATACCTTTTTGAGGCTTCATTTTCGAATTTAACATGCCGTATTGTATTATCTCAACAACTTTTTGGAATCTAAACTTCATTATTATGAACTATGCTCATCGACTCCTGACTTAAAATAATCTCACAGAAAATAAAGAATGACACGCATCCCATTGATGATTGTAAACGGTTTTTCAACGGTATTTGCTGTAATTATCCCTTTTTATAAGCAAAAGTGGCCATTGGCTTGATCTCTCGGTCAGTTATGTGGCCATGCTGGGAAAAAAAGTTCGGACAGCATTGGCTTAAATGTTTCAAAGTGAAATTTCTATTCAATTATTCATTGTTTGATTCTGTTCACGTAGTTGGCTAAAACAATATTCTTCTTCAACGTACTACATTCGAGTGATTTTCTTTAAAAGATAACACCATGATTTGTATAATCAATGAGAAAAATGACTAGAATGACGTTTGGTTTGGCGCCATCTGCAAGGTGGAAGTATTTTGCAATACAAATACGTTCTATTGTTGCTGTCATTGATAGTTGGCAGTATATTTATAAAGAAGTTTCATAGTTCAGCGTGTACCGTCAAGATGTCGCTTAAATATAGCATAAACATGTGCTCCATATAAAAACATAGGCAAATTTTATCACTGGTATAATGTTTCAGTCACTTTGAATGACTGGGCGTCCGCGTATGATGAAGTAATTTAATTGTTGTATTTTCAATTGAAATGTATATGATTGCAAACCAGACATTTTAAACTCAGACATTCATTTTCAATCAAACTTTAATCTGCGTTTTGATTTTTTTTTCTCGTTTTATTATAATGAAAACATTGGCATCTGTACTTAAATAGTTAAGTTAATTCATACGGTCGATTCTATTGAGGGTGATTTGCTTTCGTTAAATCATTTTTAGGCATCATACAACACCAATCAGAGCAAGATGAGCTCTGTTTAGCTATTTTCAACACAGTGGATTCTTTTTGCACGATTTACCAAAAATAATTTTGTCCAAAACGTGTCTAATGAACGATTTCAATAAAATTTGTACGAATTCAATAATAATTTAGTTACTCTCACTATCACTGGTTGAGCATCTTCTGCTTTTGAAACCGACAAAAATACATGTAGAAACTAATTGATTGTTATGGATTTTCAAAATGCATAATTTAAAAATGTCGATGAATAATTTATAAAGAATGTAGAATATGTATCCCTATCCATTTTATTTAAGGCTTAAGAACGAGTTATTTTTTTCAGTGTTTTCTGAAAACTTTTTTCTATAGAGCCGTTAAATAACGCCCAAAAATATTGTTTTTGCTGTTTTCTTGTCAAAATAGGACAAACTATACTAGTAGAAACAAGACCACAGAGCGTCGCTCCGCTCCGCTCTGCGTTCTTGAGTTTATAGATACTTTTTCTATTTTGTTGTTCCACAACAAACTATTTTATTGGCGCACTACATGAAATGTATTTTATTAAAGTAGTCTTTGAATTATATTTGTGATTTGAATGTCAATTCCAATTGTAATTTTAGTTTGGTTAAAATTATTTGTAAATCCACGAAATGAACTTTTCTGATGATGAAAATATTGACGTTGTAATGCGTGAAATTATATCTGTTGAAAACATTAAAATTAAATCAGTATCAAAACGGAAAAAGAAGTCTACCAATTTCAAGAAGTCCAAAAAGATGAAAGTAGAACCAAAAGGGTCTGAGAGAATGGAAAGTGATAGTGCAAATTCATTAAAGCGTAAGAAGAATGTTCTGGATTCATCGTTCGAGAATGTTCTTTCTTTAAAGAAGAAAAAGAAGTAATATCATAAATTGGAAATATGAAAAGCAATAAAAACATCTTGTGTAACCTTATTCAGTTGTTGTTGTTTTTTTTAATTTTTCATTTACATTACTATTTTTGTTATGTTTTGATATATACAAATAACAAAAAAATAATAACGAAATGCATTTGTAGTCATCTCTGTTTTGCGAATATCGATTCGTAAAGTAAAATAAATGATAAAAGTATGATGAAAAGATGTATAATCAAAAAAGGGAATTAATTCTTGATAGTACATATGATATTAAATCAATTTAACTAAACCATTGTTTTATTATACGTTATTGTTCATTAATGTAACTCCTTTAAATCAAATAAATAATATGCGCATAGAATTTATCTCAACCATTACTTATACTAAAGGGTAAAAGAGTACTATACAAAGAAAGGAAAAAGTAATGTAAATTTTAAATAACATTTGATAATAAAAATTTGATTAGCGTTTCGAGATACTATGCACTTATTTGTCGTTACTGCCACTAGTTTGAATTGAATAAAAAATATGAGCATAAAATTGAAAGCCACTCTAATTCTGTTCATGGCTCGAAAAAGTATAAGAAAAAAAAACGCAGATTAGTAGCTCTACATTTCATGTAGTACTAAAATTACGTTGTTTTTTTTATTACCGTTTGCGGTATTTGTCGAAACGTTTGTAAACCCTAATTTTATTTCGTAATATTATAATGTTTTTTTATTACAATTCGAAAATCACCGCCTGGACGCGGGTGCTGATGTGTGCAAGGGGCGAATCACTACTGAAAATATACTGAAAAGACTGAAATCCACTGAAAACAAATGAAAAGTACTGAAAAGAAATGAAATATATTTTCAGTATTTTTCAGTATCAAAACGGGATTTTTGACCGTTGAAATTTGTTTGGCAGATCTGCCATCTATTCATTTTTCTCCTCGAAAGTTATTGCCATTTTCAGTACTTTCATACTAGTATTTATTATTATTGGGCACTGAAAGTACTGGAAACCACTGAAAAGTACTAAATTCAATTTTTCAGTAGTAACTCGCCCCTTGGATGTGTGCTAATTAGCTTTTGTAAAAAGGTTTTGTCTATCGGACAACACGATACAGAGCATCGACTTGGTATACACAATAGGACTTGTCGCTCTTCTCTCTTCCCACAATTCTATTCGGTTGCAATTATTAAAAGCATAGGTTGAATTATAATGAAACGAAAAAAAAAACCAAATCACACGATAAATTGTGATTCAGAATATATTTCTGAATTGAAAACTGTAAGAGAAACTTCAAGCCATTGGTGTTGTCCAAAAAGAAATTTATTAAATATACTAATGAGTGATGCAGTTCGTGGCGAAGGACAGTGTCGGTATTAATGTGGGTAATTCGAGAAAGCGTCTGTATCGATCGGACAACACCAATTCGGTTGCCACGGGAGAAACAGGGTATAAAAGACATAATCATTTCTAGTTTTTATCATTCTGACTGCGTTCTTCGCAAGAGTAACAAGTTAAAAGTGGTGTTCATCCGAAAGTGTTTAAACAAATCAATTTGAGGTAGTTTTAATTTGTTTTCCTTGGTGCACGTTCAACGAAACTATTTACAAAAGTAAGTACGACCAAAAAATATTGATGGTATTCTGTTTTAATGAAAAAAAAAAACAACGTTTTTTTTACAAAATTTAAAAAAAAATATTAATGAATGTTTCTGTTTTTGTGTCCATCCAGATGGCGTTCATTAAGTTGAAATCATCGGACGGAGAGTACTTCGAAACCGATGCTCAAGTAGCCAAGTACTCAGGCACCATCAGAACAATGTTGGAAGATTGTGGTCTGGACGATGAAGGCGAAGAAGGCGTTGTACCCTTACCTAAAGTAAACTCCAACATTTTGAAACACGTTTTGCAATGGGCCAACCACCACAAGGACGATCCAATTCCAACCGATGATGATAAAACGAAGGAAAAACGCACCGTCGACATTTCATCGTGGGACGCTGATTTTCTGAAGGTCGACCAAAGCACTTTGTTTGAGATCATTGAGGCCGCTAACTACTTGGACACCAAAGGATTAATGGATGCGGCATGCAAAACGGTTGCAAACATGATTAAGGGAAAATCACCCAAGGAAATCCGTGAGCATTTCAATATTAAGGACGATTTTACGCCGGAAGAAAAGGAGAAGATTCGCCAGGAAGATGAATGGTGTGAAGAAAAATAAATAAACAGATGATAAAATTAATTAGCGAAAATTGTCAATAAGATTTTGCATTAAAATTCAATAAAAGTAATAAAAAAACAAACGAACATTATTCTCTTATTATTCTTTTTGAATGTAACAGAGAGTAGTTCTAGTAAAATAAGTTGAGGTTTTGTGCTGTTGAAAAAGTCATTTTCCTTAGTCTGCCTCTGTTCCTCCTTCCATCAAATGCATTCAATTAAATAATGATACTGCGATTCCAGTTCCAATTAAGCCAACCAAGAAACTATGAGTTTTTTTTCGTCACACAAATGCTATTCAGTTTGCCCATCTTCTCTACAGTTTTGTTTTATCAGCATACAACAATTCTTTTGAACTATTGAAAAGTGATAAAGAATTGTTGAAAACAAAAAACGATAACACCGGTGAGTTCCAACAGGGAATTGAACCCTGGGCTTCACTCGCATCCAAAGTGAGAAACATACAACTAGACCATTGAGCCGACTATCAATAAACGCTCCTAAACACTGTGAAAGCACCGACTACAAAGATGTTGCATAATTTCCAGAACATAAAAGCGCACGAAAAGTGAATGGCAACAAAGCAAGAGTGTTAAACAAGTTGATGTTCAATGCGCGATTAGCTGATTTGGCAACCTTAATCTTGCATGGTAGTTTCCATTGAATGTGAATAATTTATGTCGAAGTAAATTTCAACGTTTCAAATAATATAGTACCAGAAAAAAGCCGAGACAAGCCATTTAATAACGAATTAAACTATTAAAACATATATATGTACTGTTGAGAAATGTATATGCTCGAAGCATTAAAATGGAATACATGTTGTTTGGAAGAAAAATGCAAACAAATTTCTGACGAATTAGTATCAATTGGTTTTGGTGATTTTGATGGCGAAATTCATTCTGCTTTAACGATTTTTTTTTTTGTGATATCATAGCCAAATTGGCTGGCCAGTTCTTTTGCTAATGGCACAGGCTTAAATACAAGCGTTGCATTATGCCGTATTTACTTGCTAGCTCTGCCATACAATTTTCCATCACTTGACCTACTATTTCTTCGAAGATTGGTTTTGAATTATTGCATAAAAGTGTTGATAGTTTGCTCCTGTTGACTTTTCATATTTCGGTTTCGGTGCCCAGTGAATACATACAGCTAACATAATATCTGTTCCTAAGCGTTATATCCTGAATGGCTGCAGCTATTTTGAATTTGTGACTCATTTTCCAAGAAAAATTCGTGGCCTCTTTAAATTTTTGGCAAGTATTTCAATACTTTTCATAAAAAATCTGTCACAAATTCAAAGAGGCTACGAATTTTTTCGGGAAATGAGTCACAAATTCGAAATAGCTGCAGCTAATTAGGAGATAATGCTTAGAAACAGATATTTTGTTATCTGTATGTATTCACTGTCGATGCCAAATGTGAATAGAAGAAGAAGAGCAAAAGTGCTATTAGCAGATTTATTTATGATTTGACTGCAGCCTCAAAACACCAAACAGACTTGAGAATAAAGAGCAACAATATGTCAAAAAAATGCAATTAGGGATGTGGATGATCAGTATTAGTCAATGGTAATTGAATGATTTGTTCTCAAATTCTTGGACAACTGATGGATTGAAACGGTTGAATACTTCAAATAAATTGGGATTGATAGAAAAAAAATCAATTAGACCGTGTAAATCAGACGTCCATTTGGAATTGGGATTTGAAATTTAATTCTAGACGAATGACGTTCCATATTGTGGAATCTCCTTAGAAATTTTTTTTTGTTTGTGTCAAATATTGAAAATATTTGCTTATGTAAATTTTCCATGGAAATGTATAGGAAGGATACCAATTTTGAATAAAAGGTCACATTTTGCCTCGAACAATCTAAACTTCATTTGAGTTTCAAGGTTTCAGATATCAATTTTCTTCTGATTTCGGTTAAAAAATGTCTAGGCTAGGATTTCTCTGGGCTTTTTTTCAATATTTTTACACATTCCTTCAAAAAATTTGAAAAATTCAGTTGAAAAAAAACGAGTCTTGCCATGAATACCAGGGACGACGCTTTGTTTGGTATTGTCTGATGCATAAAACGGTTTAACAAAAGCAAATAATCCCCGTTAGAATCGACGGTGATGAGTTAATGATAAAATTAGAGCAGATATCAATTTTCCCATTGCAAAAAAATGAGAGCAAAAAAGAAAAAAAAAATTCAACGACAACTGAACCCGTGAGCATAAAAACAACGTATTGACTCTTCGCCGATGAATACGAAACGCAAAAAAATCGCCGAACAAAGTGAAACACCAATCTGTTATTGGATCAATATGAAACATGAAATCGTTGGCCACTATTTTATTTACGTTGCACTTTGTTTCGAAGCGCGGCAAGTGTTTCATTTTGTTCCAGTAACAGAACGTTGTATCACTTTGTTCGGCGACGCGCTCAATGTACTGTTTTGAAAAAATATGCATGATTTGATATAGTTTTGTGCGAGTGCAACATAAATTCTGTTCGCTTGAAAGTGAATCGTGAAATATCGGCTGACTATAGAAATTGTGTTTCACTTTAATTGAAACAAAAATGTTTGATACACTTTTGACTCCATTGGTATGATGATTCATTTTAATGGTGGTTTTGGTCGTGATTTGTCTATGAAGTGAAAATTAACTGATAAAGAGCGCGAATTTCGATGTGCCGATAACACCAATAGAGCAGAAAAAAATACTATATGAAAATCGAAAAAAAATTTAAACTTTTTTTTTCGACTGTTGCCTATTTCGGATCGTCTACATGGGAAGTTTGTATGAAATCCTCAGAACGCGGGTTCACCGCTGTGAATACATTGGTTTATATAGTGAAATCTATACATGGCCAAAACACAGACGCACAACACCCATTCTATTTCGCTCACACTTACGTGCAATTTTTACCCGTATAACAAAGTAGTCTGCTTTACTGTTAAAAAGATGTGCGCAGTAAAGAAACAAGAACGTACATGTTTCAGCAACGTTAAAGTGCACGTAAGTGTGAGCGAAATAGAATGGGTGTTGTGTTAAAATGAATCATCATACCAATGGACTCAAAACTATATCAAATCATGCATATTTTTCCAAAACAGTACATTGAGCGCGTCGCCGAACAAAGTGATACAACGTTCTGTTACTGAAATAAAATGAAACCAGTGCCGCGCTTCGAAACAAAGCGCAACGTAAATAAAATAATAGCCAACGATTTCATGCTTCATATTGATCCAATAACAGATTGGTGTTTCACTTTGTTCGGCGATTTTTTTGCGTTTCGTATTCATCGGCGAAGAGTCAATACGTTGTTTTTATGCTCACGGGTTCAACTTAACTTTGATTCACTCTGCAGCATTTTGTTTCAGTTTCATCGTTCGGAAGACATAATCACTCTACCGCATCGGCAACAGAAACTGCAAGCCATTGGTGTTGCCCTAAAAGAAAATAGTATAAATATACTAAAGAGTGATGCAGTTCGTGGTAAAGGACAGTGTAGCTGTAGGTCCTAATAAGGGGTAATTTTAGAGAGATTCTGTATCGATCGGACAACACCAATCGAATTATCGCCACGAGAGAAACAGGGTATAAAAGAGATGATCATTTCTAGTTTTCATCATTCTGACTGTGTTCTTTGCAAGAGTAACCAGTTAAAAGTGGTGTTCATCTGAAAGTGTTCAATGAATCAACTTTAAAATAGGTTCTATTTTGTTGGTCCACGTTCAACGAGACTATTTACAAAAGTGAGTGTGACACAAGTTTCGAGCGACAACACAAATATTTGTGGAAAATTTGAAAACAAAGAGAAAAAGTTAAATTGAGAAAATAATATCCAGTGATAAATTGAGTGATATCGACGATATAATGGCATTACGAGCAGCTTCTGTAGACGAGAGCATAAGTGACGGTGCAACACCGAGTGTTTTTACCCGTGTGGCTAATCGTGAAGTCACTCATGAATTTATGCGTGGTTGGCGGTACAATTCAAATTTGTTGTATGTGAAAGAAGAGCAACAACTTTATTGCTGGAATGTAGTCCTACCGACTGGTATCAGTTACAGGTGTCAGGAACGTAAATGCAGTTGTCGAGTACGAATTCGTGACGGAAAATGCTTTGTTACCTCATCTGCTAAGCATAATCATGAGAATAAAGTCCAAATGTATACCGATTTACGTGCGCTAAATGAAATGAAATAGATTATGCGAAGCGCCGACAATCTTTTAAGGCCAAGACTGGTGTTCAATGAAGTTATAAAGAGGTATATTTAACTCACGTTTCATCTTGTATGATATGCATTACGCATTTTATTATTCAAAATAAATTTACAAAAGAACATGTACACACTGTAGGGAAGAATCGTGCTTTTTGACAGACGCGCATAAATTGAATATTTTCAATGCTAGTTTTTTTATGTTGTCATAACATAGAACCATAAGATATCACCAACATTGAAAACATTAAATTTATGACATCGGTCAAAAAGCACGAATTTGTGCGAGGTATTTTGATGATATAGAGTAAGAATGAGGGGAATGCGTTTTTAAAGTACTATTCATTAATATTTTCTATTCCTTGCTTTAATAGGCATCCAAATAGCACACTTGAGTATGATAAACATGAACGAAATTTGCAATATAACCATAATAAGCGGGAAGTTTCAAAACAAGTGTCAAAAGAGACAGCTCTTAATATAGCGGAGTCTACAATGGTGAATGGAACAGCCGATTGTAATACAAGTGACAACATTCAATATCAATCGTGTCTAGAAGACGATGACAATGGGACATTGGATATGGATTGCATTGAATCGATTGAACCGACAACAGTAGGCAATGAATCAATTGAACTTCATGATATGAGCCGAGTCGACGTAGAGACAACCATTGCCAACACCAGACGAAAGTCAAAAGAAACATCGTCAACAGGTGTAGAACTTAACTCTGCAGTTTTCAATAAAACTGTCGACCCCATAGCTGAAAGTACAGTCATCACATTGAATTCGACGGAAGCTTCAACCACCTGTGCACGTATCGAGAAGGCACGCAATTTAGTACGAAATGTGCGGATTTCAAATAGTAGGTTTTTAGGCTGAATTTAACCGAAATTTCCTATGAATCAGAAAAGTCAAACTATTCGCCCTGGTCTTCTCTTTTATGTGATCTGCATGTCAGCTAGTCTTCTTATTTCCCCTATTTTTATGCAAATCTCTCAATAATACTCTTCAAACCCTCATTTGTAGAACCGAACAAATCGCCAACACGAGAAGAAACCGATGCAGAACTGACTTTGGTACCGACATTTATCCAACTTACGCCTGACAAGATTAATAAAAATTTGACCTTCACCGCCTCAACAACGAGCCAACAAGAAATACAAACGTACTCTTACTATAGACGACAATACAACTTATGAATCTTGTGACAATACAATAATCAGGCTGGAATCGGATTGGACTTTACCTTCATCGCCTCTAAAACAAGCCAACATGAAATTCAAACGTACTCTTACTATAGACGACAATACAACTGATGAATCTGGTGACAATACAATAATCAGGCTCGAATCGACCCGGTTGCAGACCACCGGTGCACGTTTGGCGAAGACAGCCCACGAACTACGGAATATTTTTGTTTCAAACGGTAAGTTAAGTTGATTGAATTGATTTAAAATCGCCTGAGATGATGACAGAAAAATCCAATTACTTGACGTTGTCTGCTATGAAAACCTAGGGGTTTCACGCAAACTCGAAGGCCGAAGATTTTACTAAATAGCTGGAAATAAAACCATCTTATGTGTAAACTATAGATATTGCTTCTTTTTATTCATAAACTCGAATTTTTTAGAATTTTTTGAATCTAAAAATTCTGGAAGTGGGTTTCAGGATTGTTCAAAACCGCTCCTGGTTCTGGAAGTGGAACCTCAGGATGGACCAGGGCATTGTCAAACGCAGTCTGATCCATCCTGAAGATCCACCAAAACCCACTTCCAGAACCGGGAGCAGTTTTGAACGATCCTGGGGATCCACCAAAACCCACTTCCAGAACATATTGTTCAAGGTGAATGTTGAAATATTTCGAAATAATACGGATTTTGGTGAATCCCAGAGAATTTTAGAGAAAAGAGAGAAATATTGAAATTTTAGATGAATTTTAAGTTGCGTGAAACCCCTAGATGAAAACAAACTCTTTCATACCATTGCACACAGAACATATCTTCTTTTTTTTTCAATTTGCAGAAAAAAATGAACAACCAGCGCAGAAGGAAATCGATGCAGACTC
The DNA here is from genome assembly GCF_009176505.1 of Sitodiplosis mosellana. NCBI lineage: Eukaryota > Metazoa > Arthropoda > Insecta > Diptera > Cecidomyiidae > Sitodiplosis > Sitodiplosis mosellana. The sequence continues at coordinate 65,330 of NW_022601498.1, read as the reverse complement.
AATCTTGGACGTGCAATTCATAGGCGAACAGAATGACAAAATTTCGACATTACGTCCAGCATCTCAACGAGCAAATGGGAGACTCGATTCCGAAATTCCATCGACATCAGAGGAAGGATTCCAGTTGGTGCGCATGAGTGACGCAGATATTGTTCGACTAATTAAAAGAGGACACCTTCGTTGTGTTGAAGGCCAATTTCAATACAACGAGCCCAATTAACATTAAATTGACATCTCGTCATTTGATACACTTATTTGACACGTTTTAACGGAATGATTTTTTATTGTATTCAATCATGTTGTTTTTATTCATTTTTAAGAGAAAAATCCATTTTGTACAATTGTGAACACAATAACTTCAATTCAACTAAATGAAAGAGCGCTTTGTATAAACTGTGGGAAGTTGTAGATTTCCAAATATGGAGGCAGCACATCAAACCTAACAACAAATAAAAAGTGATTAAAAATTGCAAGAAAAAATTCAAAAGTTCATATATTCATTCGAACCATTGCCACTTTTTGGGTAAATTATAGTCGACTTCGTAGGCCATGCATCTGTTCAAGCCGAATCCTCTGGAAATAGAAGCGATACGGATTTAGATTGAATCTTCTGAGAATTGCATATTTAAAAAGCTTACGAATAATATTCGGAGCATCTTATAATCGGATGTTCAAATTCGAAGCAGTAACGCTGAAAAATGCCATAGCCAATACCAATGGAATAAGCGTAGGTTTTGTCAATGGTTTGCAGACATTGGTAAAACTCTGCATCACAGCTGCACTTCAGTCTGAACAAAAAAAGGACAAATCAATCAAAATCAATTTCGAACGAATTTCGCATTTCGACTTATTAATTTAAGCGAACAAACCGTGAGAAAAACTGTGGTCTCACATCTAGCTCTGGATATCGTTCATAGTCATGCGGTTGTAGAACATAATCGGGGCATTCATCGTGTAATCTGCAGCATGTATCAATGTTTGAATAAGTGCGTTCATCGGTTTTAAAAATTTTATTCAAAAGCCTAGCTCCTGGTCCACAGTATCGTGTGAAGAGAAAAACACCAATTCGACTGTTTATCATAGCATCACGGCTCTCAATCAATCCATTTCCACTTTGAAATTCATTGAATTTTTGCATCGTAACATTCAGTGCATTCAAAGCATTCCATACATCTAAATCGTAACCTTTTGATAGAGACTTTTCAAAGCGATGCAAAATCTCATTTTCAACGAATTCCGATACATTTCCACCAACTTGGTACGTCACAATTATCAAAACACTTAGAATCACGCGATACATTCTTAACGGAACGATTCAGTGAAAACATTTAAAAACGAAAGTTCACTCACGATTCTGACATAATTTTCAGTCCATGCGACACTTTTGAAACTCAAGCAATTACTAAAATTGACACAGAAACACGTATCGCATTGAAGCGTACTTTTTTCGGTGCCAAGTTGAATTTTGTTGTTGTTTCAGGTGAAATCTCTTTCTTTTGTCACTCGATTCGGCTGACTTTTTTATGTGTTACACTTTTTTGCGACCGCCGTATCACACGAGGCGATAACAGACAAACAGCGAAGAAGAAGAAAGAAATCTAAATGAAATCAGAGTATTTACACCGTCATAAAGCTATTGGCCCATTACCACGACTAAGCGTACACCAATGTGCTAAATGTCAACGTACAAAGTCATTTGTTTACATTTTTTATGTTCGCTAAGTACATATGTTCGATTTTGAAAGTTTTTTTTTCGGTCTTTTCGCTTTCATTTTTTTCTTCTTGAAGTGAACTCATCGATTTACTGACGTCTTTTTGAGTCTGAATGTACATCTCTTGTAATTGGACATATGAATAAGTTTGTAACGTTTTTTTTTTCTTCAAATTTTAGTAATGGAATTCTTTAAGTAAATACTATTATACTACGACAGCTCTAGTAACTGAACGTTGAAGATCATGATCATTGCAATGATCATATTAGACCAAGTAAGAAACAATTTTGGTGTAGAAAATGCAGTTTGCATTCCTTGACTTTAGTAAATGAAAGAAAAGGTTCGTTTCGAATAAAAAAATAAGAAGAATTACATTTGTAATTCCGAACTTTTCCGTACTGTTGCCCATACTTCTGGTGTTTTTTCCCATTTTCTTGAGATAAAGGCAATTTTTTAGTGAAAAATCGATCATTTTTGTCGATATTTCTACAATTTCATACGTACTCTTTCGATCGGCTTGACAAAATGGCAAAAGCAGAAAATAATGTTCTCAAGGAAGTTTCCGAAACTGCAAAAGAATCTGAAACCATTTCAGATGGTTTAGCCGAACATTTTTCAAGCTAAGTGAACCATCAATTCATCATAGTTGTAAAAAGAATGTGACACGATGCATAATTGTTTGCATTTTGAATGTGTTGTGAAACCTAACGACGTACGATGCGTATTGGGAAGTAACACGAGTGAAATTCTGATTGATCAAAACAATACAACACAGAATGACACATTGTAAGCATGCATCTTATGAACAAACGAAACTGAACAGGCGTAGTTTTTGTATTTATTTGAAAGAAAAAGAAAGACATTATGTTATGAGTGTTGAAAGTTTTATTGTTTTTCTATGGTTTGTATTTAGATTGTTACATTCTGTCGGTAATGATGGAAGATGGTAGTTTAATGAATTTAAGTATTTTAACAAGAAGATAAAGTTCATTCTGTTTTATTTTCAAACTTTTATACTCGAGATCAAAGAAGAATGTTTTTATTTGTCAAATGATATAAACTTATTTTCACCATTGAAGACGTTCTTCTCTTCGATAGCATTGAATTTGTCACAATGTTCAACCGTAATTCCTTCGTTACATTCATTTCTGGTGAATTTCATTGAAGTTTCATCGAAGAAATTGAATTTGGCGACCTTATCAAAAATGCACTTACCAATATTTGCATTGGCCTCTCCGAATCCTTTGAGACATATTTCATCATGGTATTGATTGCTCTCAAATACAAATGATACATCGTCACGGAAAATTATTTCTTCTTTGTTAAAATAGCATCTTCTGATTTCGGTATTCGATTTTCCACAGACATCCAAACAAAAATCGTTGTAAAAATCGCATCCTTCGAATTTAACCAATGCATTAGCATTGAACACAAACTTGCCTTTGTCTCTGAAACAACACCGGTCAATATCTACGTTGGCTATACCTCGAATTTCAAAGTATGCTACTTGGAAGCACCTATTCCTTATGAATTTCACAATTGTATCATCAACACTTTTGATATCGAGTCGTTTATGGAATGTACAACTTTCTATGTCCGATGTCGATTTTTTGTTTCCTTGCAAAACAAAGTTTTCTTGATATTCATTTTTTTCCAATCTAAGCGAAGTGGCATCATGCAAAATGAGTGAATGTTTCCCAAAGAATGTACTCTTTTCAATTTTTACATCAACTTTTCCATAACATTCGAGAAAAAAATCCTCTGAAAAATCACATCCAACGAAATTAACCGTAGCATCTTTGTAAATGATACATTGAAACCCTTTTCTGAACGTACATCCTTCAATAGTTAAATTAGTTTTATCGCGAAACCTGAAATCTTTCATTTCTTGAAACTCTTCACCGATAATAGTTTGGCTGCTGATCTCTGGGATGCTTTTTTCTGTTTCGATGCTTGAGTCCATTGTTTTAGTTAAATGTTGCTCACGATGCTCATTAACTTTCATTTCGCTCAGCATCGTCAATAGTTTTTCGGCCGCCATATTAGTTTGGACTTCTTTTTCAACCTTATCACTTTCAGGTGCTGTTTAAAGAGAAGAAAAGAAATGTTTTTTTTAAATTCTACTCCATTTCAACACTTTTCAATTTCTTACGCTTTTCACCAAATAAACATGAAAAATACTTACGATTTTTAGCTCCGTCATTCAAATTCATTTTGGTTTTGGTTTTCGTTTTCACTATTCCACTGAAGCAATTTCATACGGAAATTTATTTCAAACAATTTATTTCGATGTGCACTCTCGAACCGCCGATAGTAAACTGTTTGATTTGTGTATTTCGTTGAATATATATCAATGCACCCGTCAAACTTTCTACGATCCTTGACACTTCCTCTAATAGTTCCTGCGTTTGTAGTTGTGTTGCGCCACCGTCAAAACTTTCACTTTCATATATTGACGGAAACGGAATATGCTTTTTTGCATTCACCAACACAACGTCATAGATAGTCCCACATTGTGAATCCACACAGGTAGTTCATGATATTACAGGATGGAGAAACAAAGCACACGATTTTGCTTAAACTTGGTAAACAGAATATGAAAATGTAGGAAAAGATGCAACTTAGTTAACAAAAAAAAAACACCCTTCGTACATAACGACATGTTCACAATCTGACATACCCTCAGACAGCATATGACAGGTTTTTTATGCTATTTACCAAAAAGACGTCTTGTCAAAGCAAAGAAATTCTATTGTCTTAATATGGAGATATCAATGCAAAGCCATTCAATGGAAATTTTCTGTGGATGACTTTGAAAATGTCCCAAATTCAAACAATTCGTCGAAAAATGCTGTTTTATAAAACGTGGTTAACAATTAGTACCTATGCATTGAGATAATACTAACACATTTCTGGTACTAACACCGGAACATAACCGTAGGTTAGGAGACTGAGAATCATGAAAAACGTTAAGAAAACGTAGTTAAAAGCGAAGGGCTTGTGACGAACAAATATACGTGAAATATTTCCAAATATATTCAAATACGTCAAATATTTCAAATATTGAAGCGTTATTTGATCACAAAATGCATCTTGATATTTCGTATATTTTTTCGTAGCCAAATATGTCAGCTATATTTGAAATATGACGGAATATGACTGAAATATAGAAATATATGAAAATATTGCCGTATTTCAGGCGTCGCAAGCCCTTCGGTTAAAAGAGAATGAAGATCAAAATAAAACCAATTATACCTTCAAACCACTAACAAAATGCAAATAATTCCAATTCATTAAAATGAATATTTAAAAAAATGACCACAAATTCATGAGAATTCTCATTTTACTCCTTTTGATCAGCTTCACGATCATTTTTCAATCTAGCACTAAGTGCATGAAAACCTCATCGATGTGAAAAATGTACAACGTCCTGCATAAATATTTGCATTTTCAAAGACGTGTGAAGGTAAAAAGCCGCTCAGATCCAAAAAGGTTAAAAAAAGCCGATTGAAATAATTTCAATATGAGGTTGTTTTAAACAACTTGTTTATGATGTTGTTGGTCGTCTAAATATGGTAAGGTTGGTGCGATTCTTGTCACAAGTAGAGAAATCATACGTCGTCCAATACGCGAATCTTATAATGACAAATTGAGTGGAAGGCACATAAGCCAAGTTTGATCGTCAGTAGTATTGACTAAATACTACAATACAATAGAGAACAACACATTGCAAGCATACACCTTATGAACAAATGAAACTGAACAGGCATAGTTTTTGTATTTATTTGAAAGTAAAAGAAAGACTGTAACTTTTATCTGCGGGATCAAAGAAGAATGTTTTTATTTGGCACATGATATAAACTTATTCTCACCATTGAAGACGTTCTTCTCTTCGATAGCATTGAATTTGTCACAATGTTCAACCGTAATTCCTTCGTTACATTCATTTCTGGTGAATTTCATTGAAGTTTCTCGTAGAAATTGAATTTGACGGCCTTATCAAAAGTGCACTTTTCAATAATTGCATTGGCCTCTCCGAATCCTTTGAGACATATTTTTTTGTGACATTGATTACTCTCAAATGCCAAAGTGACGTCGTCACGAAAACTTAGATCTCCCTCATTGAAGTAGCAGCATCTTTTGATTTTTGTATCCGATTTTCCACGGACATCCAAAAAAAATCGTTATAAAAATCGCATCCTTCGAATTTAACCGATGCATCAGAATTGAACACAAACCTGCTTTTTTCTATGAAAGAACACCGGTCGATATCTACTTCGGCTATACTTCGAACTTCAAAGTATGAACCTTGATAGCACTTATTCCCTGTGAATCTTATATTCATATCATCAACACTTTTGATATTGTATCGTTCATGGAATGTACAGTACTAGTCAAGAAATGCTCATCAAATTTTCACAATTTAGATGAAAACACCGTTTCCACTCGCATTTAGTTTCCATTACATTGCGGCTCTTATTCAAAATATTCGACCGTTTTAGCCTATGTTGTTTTTTCATTTTAAGTACAATGTACATTGTACGTTCAATGTGAACGGTCATCGTACATTATTTCACATTGGCAACGAAAAAAGTGTAAATTTTTTTTTTTTGAGTTATCTCAAAATTGAATTACATGAACATGATATTATTTCATTTTTGCAATTAGGCGTAATTGCTTCATTTGAAATAGAAAATATGGATATTAAAATGAATTAGTTTACGGTCCAAAAAAATGGCATAAAGAGTCTTAAAATTTTCTCGTAAAAAATCAATACAGTAGCCTACATTCCATGTAGTGCTAAAAAGCCACCTCAATCTAAAACACTTAAGTGGGTCAATCTAAATTCCTTAATATCCTGACAATGTGTCATATGAGTTGTTTATATTTCTCACTCTCACTAAATGCGGAACAATACAAAACAATACATCGAAAGCATGCATCCCGTGCAGAAATATAGTCAGGCTTATTTTCTTGTATGATTGAGAGTAAAAAAGATATTATATTGTGGATTATGAATGTTTAGACTTTTATTCTTTTCTCGATTTGTACATTCTTAAATGGTCAATTATTTGATTAGTAATTTTTCAAATACAAGTTATCTTGTTCTTGTTGTAATAAGTTGATTTTTCTGGAATTGCCATGTATGGAGATCGAGGCAGTGTGTTCATACTTGTCATGTGAGAATTGTCACACAACACTTATTGGTGACAAAATAGTAACTTTTTCGTAAAAAATAACAGAAAATAGTAAAAAAAACGGAAGATCAAGAGAAATTAAAATGATTTGGATAATTTATCAACGATATGTAAAAATGTACAGAGCCAATGCATTGGGATGGGTAAATTTGTTCACAAACAAATAAACATATTCAAAACAAAACTCACTACCCTTGATACATTGGATCTGTACCGTGTACACTCTGTAACGACAGATTATTCTCGAGAGCTGCGTTTACTAAGGTGAACTACATGCTACTAGTGCCACACTGAAACACATTTAATTTGCATTATACACGTAAGCGTTGGGAGTTCGAATTATCAAATTACACAGATGAGCGTATCCCTCGATTATTAAGCAGGAGATAACAACTGCGTAATAAAACGGCGAAAAAAAGCAACATTATTAGAAAGAAAATCCAAATCATGCATGTCACCGGAAAATCAAAACAACTTGAATTTCTGACTTTCTTCATGCATTTTTCTTGTGATATAAAGTTCTTCTTGCCATCAAAGATGTTATTCTTTTCGATTATATTGAATTTGTCACTAGACTCAAATGTGGTTCCATCGTTACATTCATTCTTGATAAATTTCATTGAAGTTTCATCGCGAAAAGAAAATTTGGTGGTTTTGTTAAAGAGACATTTCTCAATAATGGCATTAGCCTGTCCAAACGCTTTCAAACATATTTCTTTGCAAAAGCGGTTGCTCTCAAATACAAATGAAACATCGTCATGGAAAATTAATTCTCCTTTGTTGAAATTGCATCTTTTGATTTTTGTATCGGTTTTTCTATGCACTTCCAAACTAGCATTTTCGAGAAAATCATTTTCTTCGATTGTAATGGATGCATCGTTATGGAAATCCAAGTCATTCATTCCTTTGAAATAACACTGGCAAATATCTACTTTGGCTTTACCTAGAATTTTAAAATGTGATTTTTCCTCGTGATGATTCTTTATATATCTCAGCATGGTATTCTCAAGGCATACAACTTCATTATATTTACAGAATGTACAACCTTCAATGTCAAATGTCATTTTTTTGTTTCCTTGAAAAGACGTTACTTCGTGATATTCATTATCTTTGAATCTAAATGAAGACTCGTCATACGAAAAGATTAAATGTTTCCCAATGAATTTACTCTTTTCAACTTTTACATCGACTTTTCCATAACATTCTACCGAAGATTCCTCTGCAAAATGACATCCTACGATATTAACCGTTGCACCTTCGTAAAATATGCATTCGATGTTTTTCCTGAACGTACATCCTTTGATAGTCAAATTAACATTTTCGCGCAACCGAAAAATTTTCTTCTCTTCAAAATCCTCACCGATAATAGTATGGCTGCTGATTTCCGGGATGCTTTTTTCGGTGTCGATGCTTGAATCCATTGTTTTAGTTTCATGTTGCTTGCGATGTCCATTGACTTTCATTTCGCTTAGCATCATTAACAGCTTTTCAGTCGCCATATTAGTTTGGTCTTCCTTTTCAATCGCACCACTCTCAGGTGCTGTTTACAAAAATAAATGAAGAAATAAATTTAAAAATTCTACTCCATTTCAACATTTTTCAATTTCATTTGCTTTTCACCAAATAAACATGAAAAATACTTACGAATTTTAGCTCCGTCACTCGAACACATTTTGGTTCTAGTTTTCGTTTTTACTCTGAAGTAATTTCACACGGAAGTTTTTTCCACGTAATTTCTTTCGATGTGCACTCTCTGGCCGTCGGATGTAAACTATTTGATTTGCGTTTTTTGTTGGATCTCAATAACTTCATCGAGCTTTCTCCGATCCTTGACACTTCACCTAATAGTTTGGACGTTGGTAGTTGTACTGCGCCACTGTGACATATTGACGGAAATCGAATATGCTTTTTTGCTAATTACCAAAAAGCCGCTTTGTCAAAGCAAAGAAATTCTATTGTCGTCATTTGTAGATGTCAATGCAAAGCCATTCAGTGAATTTTCTGTGGAAGAATTTGAAAATCTATCAAATTCTTCCAAAATTATTGTTTCATCATGTTTACTTTACCTATTAACTACTTCTTGTAAAATATAGTTCGAAATGTGTACTCTCCAATGAGAATAATGAAAGCGGTTCGTGAGATGTCAAAGTAAATTTAGGCGAATACAGCGCCCCCAATATCAAGGGGCACATCAATGTAATTTACAATTTCAAATCAAAACTAAATAGCGTGCCAATTTTGGCTATTTCCGCCCCATGAGCTAATACAAAATCATTGAAAAAATTCAAATTATTCAGATCCAGCAGCGAATAAAAACAGAAAAATTGATAGAAAAAAGAAATCCGTGCAACACGCACACACAGGAGCTATATGTTTGTTATGTATATGCAACCGAATAGCCCTGTTTCCGTATCCGTGTTTATGTGTTTCAGACTTCTCTGAACACTTATAATGAACACTGTTCGAAAATAAACGTCAAATGATTCGAGAATTTGCATCAAACCCTCATAGTTTGTGAAAAAATATAGCAGGTCATTTAACTATTTCCATTTTGAAAGTGGTGTGAAGATAAAAAAAGCCACTCCAATCTAGAGCACTTGAATGAAACAATCTAAATTTCTTAATATTTTGACAATGAGATGTATATTTTTCTTGTGTGATTGGGGCCAAGACTACATTATGCTGTGGATTGTGAATGCTTGACCTTTATTATTTTCTTGGATTTGTACAATTTTTGGATAATGATAAAACATGTTAATTTGATTAGGAACTTAGTTTGATATAAAATTAAATTCCTTGAGTTGATTTTTCCGAGATTTCTCTGTTCGGAGATTAGGGAAGAATATACATGGATGAGAGCAAGGGGCAAATCACTACTGAAAATACTGAAAGCACTGAAATCCACTGAAAAGTACTGAAAAGAAATGAAAAATATTTTCAGTACTTTTCAGTGTTTTTCAGTATCAAAATAGATCGTGATTTTTGACAGTGGAAATTTGTTTTGACCGATCTATTCATTTTCCTCCTCGAATGTTAATGCTATTCTCAGTACTTTCATATACTAAAACATTGGGCACTGAAAGTACTGAAAACCACTGAAAAGTACTGAATTCAATTTTTCAGTAGTAATTCGACCCTTGGGTGAGAGTGTGAGTAGTGTATATTTTTTGACGACTTATGTATTGATAAAGTAGTAATATTAGTAATAAGTTTCACTCATGGTTTTTGCGATTTTCATTTTAATGACGAGAAACATGGAATTGGTGTCTTTGCAAAAATGTTTGGTCTTATTAAACTACAGCTTACAACTTTGTAAAAAATAATTATCGTATATCCGTAAATAAACTATTCCAAAATTTGCTCACCGCTTGAAAACATACTCTACTTATTCTGTGAAACATACACCATTCTCAATCTCAGATTTGTCATGTGGATATTGTCACACAACACATGTTGGTTTCCTTACAAAAAAATGGTGAAAAAATGACAGATCAATGGAAAATGAAAATTACCATTCAAAATGCATTGGATAATGATATGTGAAATAAACGACGACTTGTGCTGCCTTAAGAATGTACAGAGCCAATGCATTTGAAATTGGTTTAGTACCAAAACTTACTATCATTGATGCATTGACTCTGTACACTTCGTAATGACAGAGTAATGGCCTAATAGCACTAAAAACAACACATAAAATAATTAATATTAAATAATAATCATGAAAAATAAAAAGGCAACAAAAACTATGAAGATGGTTTTAAGAAGATCCGAACAACATGAGTTTGCGATTTTCTCCATGCATTTGTCATGTGATATAAGATTCTTCTGGCTCCTAAATATATTATTCGCTTCGATTATATTGAATTTGTCACTGGACTCAAATGTGATTCCACCATTACATTCATTCCTAGTGAATTTCATTGAAGTTTCATGGTAGAAAAAAAATTTGGTGGTTTTATCAAACACGCACTTCTCAATAATGGCGTTAGCCTCTCCGAATGCTTTGAGATGGATTTCTTTGTAACATCGGTTACTCTCAAATGTAAATGTGACATCGTTACGAAAAATTACATTTTCTTTGTTAAAATAACATTTTTTAACTGTCATATGACAGATATATATCAGCTTTACCGGCGACTTCCAAACTAGAATATTCGTAAAAATCGCTCTCTTCGATTATAATGGATGCATCGTTATGAAATTCCAAGTTGTTTATTCCTTTGAAACAACACCGGTTAATATCTACTTTGGCTTTACCTCGAATTTCAATGTATGAAACTTGGATGCAGGCATTCCTTATAAATTCGACCATTGTGTCCTCAAAACATCTGATATCATTACCTTTCAGGAATCTACAACCTTCAATACGCAATGTCAACTTTTTATTTCCTCGCAATTCAAAGTTTCCTTGATATTCATTTTTTTCCAATCTAAGCGAAGTGGCATCATGCAAAATGAGTGAATGTTTCCCAAATAATGTACTCTTTTCAATTTTTACATCAACTTTTCCATAACATTCAAGTAAAAATCCCTCGGAAAAATCACATCCAATGAAATTTACCGTAGCATCTTTGTAAAAGACACATTGAAACCCTTTGCTGAACGTACATCCTTCGATAGTTAAATTAACGTTATCGCGAAACCAAAAATCTTTCATTTCTTCAAAATCCTCGCCGATAATAGTCCGGCTGCTGATCTCCGGGATGTTTCTTTCAGATTCAATGTTTGAGTCCAATGTTTTAGTTGGATGTTGCTCACGATGCTCATTGACTTTCATTTCGCTCAACATCAACAATAGCTTTTCAGCCGCCATATTAGTTTGGTCTTTCTTTTCAACCTTACCACTCTCGGATGCTGTTTATAAAAAAAAAAACGAAATGTTCTTTTAAAATACACTCTATCTAAACATTTTTCAATTTCTTTCGCTTATCACCAAATAAATATGAAAACTACTTACGATTTTTGGTTCTATCATACAAACACATGTCGGTTTTCTCTGAAGTAATTTCAAACGGAAATAGCATGTTGCAAAAGTGCCTCACTGTCATTTTGTATGAAAATTCTACAAAACGATTTGAGCGCTGTTCGTATGATTACATGACGGCTTTCATTTGAACTAATGTGAGGTACATTTCAAAAGTAAATTGCAACATGCTATTTATTCCAAACAATTTCTTTCGATGTGCACTCTGGAATCGCCGATAGTAAATTGTTCGATTTGTGTTTTTGGTTAAAATACGTTCGTCTAGCTTTTTACGATCCTTGACACTTCCTCTAATAGTTTAAACGTTTGTAGCTATGCTGCACCATTGTAATTCCTGTGTACACTATACACAACTGTCATTTTGATTGAGTTCCATTCCCAAAAACACACAATTTTGCTAAAAAGAATATGAAAATAAATGAAAAGATGCAACTTAACAAAAAGGCACCCTTCACACGTAACGACTTGTTCACAATCTAACAAACCTTCACTGACATTGACGGAAATCGAATATGCTTTTTTGCTAACTATGTACCGAAAACATGCTTTGTCAAAGCAAAGAAATTCTATTGTCGTCATTTGTAGACGTCAATGCAAAGCCATTTAGTGAATGACCTTGAAAATATATGAAATTCGATCCATTCGTCGAAAATTGCCATGCAAATATGGTAATTTGCTAAACAACTACCTGTGCGTTGAAATAAAACTAACACATTCCTGATACCAACATCGGATCATAGCAGTCGTTTCAGAGAACAAGAATTATGAAAAATGTAGTTAATAGATTGATACTCTGTAATCAAAATAAAATCATTTATACCTTCAACCCATTCAAAATACAAACAGTTATTCTGTTCCGTAAACAAAAATATTGCAAAAAATACCCTTAAATGCATAAGAATTCGCTGTTTACTCCTTTTGATCGGCTTCACATATTTTATGAGGCCAAAAACTAACCGAACCAACATGGATCTGAATGTGCCAGTCGATCATAAGCATCATAGTTGTGAAAAAAAATTGCAACGTGCTGCATAAATGTTTGCATTTTGAAAGACAAGTGAAGGAGCGCAGATCCAAAAAGGTTAAATAAGCCGATTGCAAAAGTTTGTGAATGTGATTGTTCATAATTGTTGTTCGTGTAAATACGGCAAGGTTGTTGTTGTATTTGTGTCAGGTAAAAAAACTAAACGTCGTTCATTGTACGAATCTTGTAATGACAAATTGAGAGGCAAGGATGGTACATAAGTTAACTTTGCTTTTCAATACAATAGAAAACAATACTTTAATATGTACTGTGCAGTGCAAAGTCCATGCAACCTATGAAAAAATGAAAATGAACATATGTGTACTTTTTATTGAGAATAAAAGAGAGACATTGTGTTGTGAGTGTTGAAAGTTTTATTGTTTTCTATTTTTTATTTGAATTGTTACATTTTCTTGATGATGGTGATTTAATTTCTTGTGATTTGTTGAAAAAGTTGTTTTTGATAATGTTATAAAAGATTCATTTTATTAAGTTGCTTTTTGATAAAATGTTTATGCTTGCAGATCAGATATGGAAGGAGAGTTTTATCATTTCCATTTGATACAACTTTTTTCTTGCCATTAAACATGTTCTTCTCTTCGATTACACTGAATTTATCACGATATTCAACTTCCACTCTTTGCATACATTCATTCCTGGTGAATTTCATTGAAGTTTCATCGTAAAATTTGGATTTGGCTGCTTTACCAAAACAACACTTTTCAATAATGGCGTTAGCCTTCCCAAATCCTTTGAGATATATTTCTTTGTGGTTGAGAGCAGTGGTTGCTCTCGAATTCAAAATTGATATTATTATGAAAAGTTAGATTTCCTTTGTTAAAAAAGCATCTTTTGATTTTTGTATCGGCTTTTCCGCTTACTACCAAAAAAGCATATGTGAAAAAAGCGCTTTCCTCGATTGTAATAAATGCATCATTCATAAACATAAACTGGCCTCGGTCGAAAGAACACCGACAAACATCCACTTTTGCTATGCCTCGAATTTCAACGTATGATTTTTTGATACTTCTAAATCGATTAACTTTGGTGAAATTACAACCTTCAATACCCAATGTCAATTTTTTGTTTCCTCGAATATGAGAGTAGTTCAGATAATCATTATCTTTCAATTCAAGTGCAGACTCATCATGCAAAATGATTGAATGTCTCCCAAAGAATTGACTCTTTTCAATTTTTACATCGACTTTTCCATAACATCTGAGATAAAACTTCGCTGAAAAAGTACATCCTACGATATTAACCGTTGCACCTTCGTTTAAAATGCATTGGATTCTTTTCCTGAACGTACATCCTTAGATAGTCAAATTAACGTTATCGTGAAAATAAAAATCTTTCATTTCTTTAAACTCCCTGCCGATAATAGTTTGGCTGCTGATCTCCGAGATGCTTTTGTCAGATTCGATGCTTGAATCCATTGTTTTAGTTAGATGTTGCTCACGATGCTCATTAACTTTCATTTCGCTCAGCATCGTCAACAACTTTTCAGCCGCCATATTAGTTTGGTCTTCTTTTTCAACCTTATCACTCTCAGGTGCTGTTTGCAAAAATAAATGAAGAAATATATTTGTAATTTTACTCCATTTCAACATTTTTCAATTCCTTTCACTTTTCACCAAATAAACATGAAAAATACTTACGATTCTTAGCTTCGTCACTCAAACACATGTTGGTTGTTGTTTTCCTCTTTTCTCTGAAGAAAATTCACAAGAATTTTTTTTTTCAAACAATTTATTTCGATGTGCACACTCGGACAGCCGATTGTAAACTGTTTGATTTGCGTTTTCTATTAGGTTTTAATATGGTCATTTAACTTTCTATGATCACACTTGACACTTCATCTAATAGTTCCTGCGTTTGTAGTTGTGCTGCGCCACCGACAAAACATCCGCAAATGTTTAAGGTAGTGGAATATGCTTTTTTGCTAATTATAAAAAAGGCGCTGTGTCGAAATAAAGAAATCACAATTTTCATTCTGGATGTTACACATTTTATAGTGTCGTAATTTATAGATGTTGATGCAAATGATTGTCCAATGGATTTCAGTCTCTGTGTGGAAAATATGACCAGTCGGCAAATTAGTCGAAAATTACTGTTTCATCTTGTTCGCTTAACTACTGATTGTTAAACTTTTTGATCAATTTGACAAAATATCATTGGCAAAAATGAATATTTAATTCCCCTATTTTGACAATAAAGTTCCCTCATCGAAACAGAGTAACAGGATGGTTCAGTTCCTGTGTCAGGAAAAGGAACTAATCGTCTTAATGTGAACTATTGTGTGCACCCAGTAATAATAATGGTATGAAAGTAACATAAGTTAGGCTTTTTTGATAAAAACAATATATTCAATGCATGGGTACTACATTGTAGTACACTACATAGTATAAACGAATAGATATGCTGATTTTTTGTACGATTGAAAGTAAAAGATATTATGTTGTGTGTGTTGAGATGTTTATTTTTTTCTATGTTTCGATTTCGAATTTTTTTTACATTTTTTTTCGATAATTATAGGATATGACAGTTTGATGCGTAAGTATTTCAATAAATCAGTTCGGTTAAATAAGCTGATTTTTGTTAAATGTTTTTGCCTTCACATAAATATGTGGTTATGCATATAAAACATTTGGATAGTTCCATCCATGTTTATGCTCATAGATTGAAGAAAAGTTTTCTCATTTATCATGTGCTATTAACTTCTTCTCACCATTAAAGATGTTCTTCTCTTCGATTACATTGAATTGGTCACAATGTTCAAATGTGATATCCTCGTCACATTGATTTTTGATAAATTTCATTGAAGTTTCATCGCGAAAATAAAACTTGGTGGTTTTGTTAAAGTAACACTTCTCAATGATTGCGTTAGCCTCTTCAAATGCTTTCAGACATATTTCTTTGCGAAAGCGGTTGCTTTCAAGTAAAAATGAGACGTCGTCATGGAAAATTATTTCTCCTTTGTTAAAAAGAGCATCTTTTGATTTTTGCATCGGCTTTTTTACGCACTTCCAAACTAGTATCGTCCGAAAATTCGTTTTCTTCAAGTGTAATGGATGCATCATTTAGAAATCCAAAGCGGTTTATTTCTTTGAAATAACATCGGTCAATATCTAGCGTAGTATCCTCAAGACATTTAATTATATTATCTTTAAGGAATCTACAATATTTAATGTCCAATGTCATTTTTTTGATTCCTCGAAAGCTACAATTTTCTGCAAATAAATTTTTTTCCAATCTAAGTGAAGACTCATCATGTAAATTGATAAAATTCTTTCCGTAGAATATGCATTTTTCAATTTTTACATTAACTTAGTCAAAACATTCGAGTAACAAATTCTCGAAAAGGCAATTTACGATGTTAATCGTAGCACCTTTGTAAAAGGAATTTTTGTGAAATTACATCCTTCAATAGTCAAATTAACGTTTTCGCGAAACCAAGAAGTTTTCATTTCTCTAAAGTTTTCTCCGATAATATTCTGGATCTGGCTACTTATCTCTGGGATGTGTTTTTCAGATTCCATGCTTGAGTCTATTGTTTTAGTTTCATGTTGTTCGCGATGCTCATTAACCTTCATTTCGCTCAGCATCGTCAATAGCATTTCAGCCGCCATATTAGTTTGATCTTCCTTTTCAACCTTATCAATCTCGGATGCTGTTTATAAAAAAAAAACGAAATTTTTTTAAAATACACTTCATCTCAACATTTTTCAATTTTTTTTTCTTTTTCACCAAATAAACATGGAAAATACTTACGATTTTTAGCTCCGTCACTCAAACACATTTTGGTTGTTGTTTTCGTTTTTTTCCTTCTGAAGTTATTTCAAATGGAAATTTATTTCACTCGATGTGCACTCTCGGACCGCCGACTCTAAAATATTTGATTTGTGTTTTCGGTTAAGTTACATCCGTCTAGCGTTCCTTGACATTTCCTCTATTGGTTCGAACATTTGTCATTATGCTGCGCCACCAACAAAGAGCCTGTACTGAGATATGTTTTCGGATTTACGAAAACGCTTTTTTGCTAACTACCGAAAAAACACATGTTGATAATATAATGCCATGATCCTAAACGTCAATGCAAAACCATGCATTAAATTTTCTGTGACTTTGAAACCAGATTTGACCAATTTTTCGAAATAAGCTGCTTTATAGCGTTTAATTAACGTAGTTAACAGAGTATGAAAATCAAAATAAAACCATTTATACCCTCAAACCAATATCAAAATGCAAACAGTTATTCTGTTCCATCAATTAATATTTTAAAATATGTCCACAAATGCATAGGAATTCCCATTTTACTCCTTTTGATCAGCTTCACAAAATATGAATGAGAAAAAACGAATACGGACAATCTAAAGTGCCACTCGATCGTTTTTCAAGCTCACACTTCATGCACTAAGTTGTAAAAAAAGTACGACGAGCTGCATAAATGTTTGCATTTTGAGAGTCGTGTGAAGTTAAGAAGCAGCGCAGATCCAAAAAGGTTAAATAAGCCGATTGCAATAGTCTCAAAATTGGGTTGTTCATGATTGTTGCTCGTTTAAATACGGCAAGCTTGGTGCGGTTCTTTTATCAGGTAAAAAAACTACACGGCGTTCATTGTGCGCGTCTTGAAATGACAAATTGAGTGGCAAGAATGGCACATAAGCCATAATGTTAGTACTAAAATACAATAGAAAACAATACTTCAATGTGCACTGTGCAGTGCAAAGTGCATGCAACCTACGAACAAATGAGAATGAACACATGTATTTTTTGTATGATCGAAAATAAAAGAAGAAAGACAATATGTTGTGAGTGTTGAACGTTTTATTGTTTTGTATTTGGATTGATATATTTTTCTCTGTTAAGGTTTAAAGGTTAAATATTGTAATTAAAAATGTATAAAATATTGAATAAGCTGATTTGTCTGAAATGTTCATGCTTGAAGTTTGGAAAAGAGTGATTTCATTTGTCACGCGAGATAAATTTCTTCTCGCCATTGAAGACGTTCTTCTCTTCGATTGCATTGAATTTGTCACAAGATTCAACCGAAACTCCTTCGTTACATTCATTCCTAATGAATTTCATTGCAGATTCATCGTAGAAATACAATTTAGGTGTCTTATCAAAAACACACTTTTCAATAATAGCGTTAGTCTCTCCGAATGCTTTAAGACATATTTCTTTGCGAAAGCGGTTGCTCTCAAATATAAATGAGGCACAGTCATGAAAAATTACTTCATCTTCATTAAAATAACATTTTTTAACTGTCGTATCAGCTTTACCACCGACTTCCAAATCAAAATATTCGTAAAAATCGCTCTCTTCGATTATAATGGAGGCATCGTTTAAAAACGCGCAGCCGTTTTTGTGTTTGAAAGAACACCGATAAATGTCCACTTTTGCTACACCCCGAATTTCAAGGTGTGAATCTAGAAAGCAGATATTCTTTACACATTTCAACGTGGTATCTTCGAAACAATGAATTTCTTGACGTTTAGAGAATTGACAACCTTCAATGTTCAATGTCATTTTTTTGATTCCTCGAAAAGCAAATAGTTCGCGATATTCATTGTCTTTCAATTCAAGTGAAGATTCATCATGCAAAAGGATTGAATGTTTCCCAGTGAATACACTCTTTTCAATTTTTACATCGACTTTTTCATAACAATCGAATAAAAATCCCTCTTCAAAAGTACATCCGACGATATTAACCGTAGCACCGTTGTAAGTGATACATTTAAAATCTTTTCTGAACGTACATCCTTCGATTGTTAAATTAGCGTTTTCGCGAAACCAAAAAGATTTCTCTTCTTTAAACTCTTCTCTGATAATAGTCTGGCTCCTGATCTCCGGCATAATTTTTTCAGTTTCGATGCTTGAATCCATTGTTTTAGTCAGACTTTGTTCGTGATGTTCATTAACCTTCATTTCGCTCAGCATCGTCAACAACTTTTCGGCCGCCATATTAGTTTGGTCTTCCTTTTCAATTTTATCACTTTCAGGTGCTGTTTATAAAAAAAAGAAATGTTTTTAAAAACTACTCCACGAAGAAATGGATTTTTAATTCCACTCTATTTCAACATTTTTTCATATCTTTTGCTTTTCACCCAATAAATACGAAAAATACTTACAGTTTTTAGCTCCGTCACTCAAACACATTCTGGATTTAGTCTTCGTTTTTTTCTCTGAAGTAATTTCAAAGGGAAATTTATTTCACACAATTTTTTTCGATGTGCACTCTCGGACCGTCGATAGTAAACTGTTTGATTTGTGTATTTTCTTGAATATATATCAATGCACCCGTCAAGCTTTCCACGATCCTTGACACTTCATCTAATAGTTCCTGCGTTTGTAGTTGTGCTGCACCACCTACAAGGGCCTTCACTTGTGATATGTTTATGGATTACGGATTTACGAAAATGCTTTTTTTGCTTATCAACAAAAAGGCGCTATGTCATCAGGTAGTAGCTTCAACCAATATCCAATAGTCCTTCATTGGAATTCTACAGATGTAGTTTTTATTCATATTTTCAGAATTGGTTACCATTTCTAAAAAAAAATTGATTCTGCCTTAACTTGATAAACAGATTCTCAAAATGGAATGAAATGATGCAACCTAATAAAAAAAATACACCTTCCTCACATCACGACATTTTCACAATCTGCCAAATGTCAAGGATGCTACTAGATTAAATAGCTTTGATTCAACTACATTTTGTTCATTGTAATGAAACAACAGGTGATGGGAAAATGAGAAATTCATTTTATATTTTTTAATATTTATTGTTGTCTCTATAACATTTTTATCAGTCTAAACTTATCTATATATCATCTGGGATGATGATCGTAATTGCAACTCAAAAAGACCTCGCCAGAAAAGTATGAAGGATTAAATTACAACTGGTCATTTCCAAATATTTTCACACTCAAAAAGTGATGATATAAGCAAAATATTTCATTTCCGTTTTATGCTGTTGAACTATTTTCCTCGATATGAATCCTTCTATCTGAACGATTTCCTCATTATGTTTTCGGCTGAAATGTGTGATTGCCTGAGCAAAATGTCCATCCTGTAATTCTTCTCCGCAAATATGGCATTTAATTTTCGTAATCGTTGTTTCGTCGATTGCGACTTTTTCATTCGGTTCACGATGAATGTGTTGGTATTTAAATGGTTGATCTGTGTGCCCGTTCAAAAGATGGTTTTGAATATTATGGCGGGTAAGAAAAAGGTCGTTGCAAACCAAGCAGCTATAAAGATCAGCATTGTGTTGTGCCAAATGAGTAGAAATGATATTCCCGTTCATGTTTCCAGTGTGATTTAAACCATCGAAAATTGTAATTTTTTCACCACAAAGACAATCATACTCTTCAACTTGACGGTGTGCTTGATTGAAGTGAGCCTCAAATTCCTCAACACTCTTCGAATGTTCGGAGCAAATGGTGCATTTGAAACGAACACTGAACCCGTATTCCACCGGAACGTTTGAGTCGATTGGCGATAAATCGGGAACCAATACAACTTTTTCGAATTGAATCGATTCTTCAACTTCGTGGTAACCGTGCTCCTGTATAAGATGTCTAACAATCCGTTCTCGACTAATTTGAAGATAATTGCACGCAGTGCACATGAACGCATTCAACGAACCATCTGTGGTATTGACATCGTATATGTTGGTCGGTTCAATGTTGCATGTTTTATGGTCGCGTTTATTTTTCATGCTTACGTTACAAGTGGAACAGAAATAAATGCTCTCGCCGGTGTGCGATAAAATATGCGTGGCCCAATTGTATTTCGACATATTTTTCTTTTCTTCGCAGAAAAAGCACATGCCTTTTATTTTCCGGTTCTGCATTTCAAAGAGTTCGGTATGAAATCGAATTTTTTTGGCCATTTTCGGTGATGGACGTGCAATTAAAACTTCATTCTTCGGATGCTGTTTTACATAATGAGCCACTAAATATCGCTCGTTTCGTTTACACAACACACATAACGTTCGATAAAGATTATTCTGGGCATACATTTCGATTGAATTGTTTTTCGGCTCTGATATTATCCGCTCTTGAGCGCTCACATTTACAATTTCGTTCAATTCAGCTCTCGATGCAATTGTCTTCCGTAAATTCGAGTGACGGTTTTTCGTAAGCTTCACCGCTGGTTGTTTGAACACTGAATCGTCTGTAGCTGAAATGAAAAGTTGACGGTTATTGAAAATTAAAACGAAAAATGGGAAAAAATGCAACCAAAGATTCATGAGGTTGATGAAGTTGTGGAAATATTGAAAAAAAAAATCAATTTCATAGAAATTCAACCTTGAATTCAAAGCCATTCTAGCTAACTCAATTCAATACACTTTCAAATCGTTTAGTAAACGTCGTTTACGCTTCGATCTTTCGACGAAGTCTTCTATGAATTTACCTGTGCGAAGATCACTTTCATCCATAGTTTGTCGTCGTTTCATATGTGAATGCATGCCATCCTTGACTTTAGCCTTTCTTTTTACTGACGCAATTCTATCGACTATGTTTGAGACTAAACTTTCATCGATTTTTGTCGTTGTTACAACCATCTCTTCTTGAATATCCATTTCAAACGTTAGACCCAAACATTCTGAACTCGTAGAATCATTGATTATTTCGATGAAATCATTTTGTGGATCAAAGTTGGATGCTTCGTGTTTCACAAAAGGGATCGTGGCTTTATTTTCTATGGCGATAATTTGGTTTTCAGTCGATGCTTTGTCAAAATGGCCGGTCAGTGAATTTATAACAATATTGCCACATTCACTTTCGACTTCCATAGTTGAATCTCTTTGGATAGTGTTAAGTAAACTCTTTTCGAAATCGCTGATCGATCTAATTTAAATGAGTAATGAGAGGAGAAAAAAATACATCAAAATTAACGTGAATATGAAAATGACAATCGAAGTTTATCTTCAAATTTGATCAATCGAACTTTAGCATAAATCGTATCAAAATCAAAAGGTATGTGTTAAATTGACACCGTTAATTAACGGTAATTATAATTACACTACGTTGAAAACAACAATAAATACAATGCGACCTAATGATATAGGAACCTCAGTGATGACGAAAACTGAACTCTCGTTTTGATAGTCACACAAACACGCAATTGAACAAAATAAAAATCGAAATGCGGATTTACAGGTGCAAATTGTTCACAGCCTTGAGATATATGCGAGATGTGTGCTAAATGGTAATCTTTATAGAAATAATCGACAAAAGTATTTTTAGTCGGTTTTGTTACAAAACAGACACTAAATCCTTGAACTAGGTGGTTTTCTTCTGTATCATCTGAAGTGAGTAATAATACCAAAGCATGCCTTGAAAATGCGTAGCGACTGATTGTCAACGTTGGCTGTGTATTTAAAAACGAATATCGCTTCTTTTTGAATGTATTTCGTATAGACTGTGGACAATCGCCACTAACAATGTATTGCGCCGACTGCTTACGAATGTTTATATGCAATTGTACGGACTACAATCAAATTCATTACAAACCATTATTTTAGTCATTCTCAAATAATCATATTTGCAACACTTTGTAAGCTCACGTTCATTTCCACACCTAAAGCGTGTTACTGTACATTACAGGCTTTCGAAACGAATTCGAAATTGGCTTAACAAAATAAAAATATACAATGAAAGTAAATATTCACCGCTCTAAAATGGCTGAAAAATCGACGGAAAATGTTCGTAGCTTGTCATTTTTTTCCACTGCTGTCAATATGTTTAGATACAACTCCTGGCATCGCTCAGTCAATATTTTGCGGTTCATTTTACTGAATAAATTTCAATGCAATGAAATGTGTGAGAAAAATGTTTATCCATAAACATCACCCATGGATGATATATCACCAATACAATAAATTTAATTGAGTAGAGCAAAGTGTTGATATCATACTCACCAAAACATGATGGTCTGAACATCAGACACCACTTTAAAAATCAATTCCCACGAATGCTTTGTTACTAACCAGATGTCACCTATTGTGAGTTACGTTAATTAATAAGACTTGAGTTGATACTTATTAAAACGCCAATTTTGATGTTTCACTCAGAAACACAGTATTTCATTTCCCACGATAACTTGATTAAGGTTTTCAACTCATTCGCCTGATAATTGTTGTGTCCATACATAGTAAATCATAGATTCAAATCAATAAATCTTTTACGCATGCAGTGTTGTTCTTACGAAAATGTAGTTTTGATTTCAAAAATACGAATTATGAATTCGTCTGATATAAACAAACATGATTTAGTCTACTGGGGGACAGACAAAGATAATGACATATGTGTGAGTGTCATTAAATTATCTCTTATAACAATTACAGTTTTGATTTATTGATTGAAGTTCAATCATTGAAGTGAACGTTGTTTTCTAAACGGTTTTAGACTAACCAAAGGAGTTTTCCAGCCAAAAATGATTCATTTTATATAAATATGTCATTTCAAGCGACAACCGACTGATTGCGTGTCACGAATTTAATTATGAGCAATATCAGTCTTTAGTAAATCCTGAAAATTTCCATTGCGTTGATATATCACTATGTATGGGAAACATACATTATCAGCTGTTTAGTTTTTGAACGGCAATCATCACCTATTCAGTTTTCATGCAACACTCATACAGTTTGGTCCATAGTGTAAGAAGAATTGTGTTGAAGCTTAGAAATCAAACTCTTTCTTACAAAAACAATATCATTTTTACCCATTTTTGACGAAGTATTTCGATAGAAAATAATTTCGCTGCAATTTTTTTTTCACAATGAAGCCATTACTCACATGTCAGCAAATGTTGACTTGTTTTTGTGCGTATCCTGTTGATCCAATGGCAAGCAGATGGAGAAAATATTCCTATATAATTATAATCGTAAAATTATTCGTTTTTATGGCAAATTTGAGTTCTATTGCCTCGAGTGTGGCTTTTGTTTTGAAATTTATGCACATCGACTTCAAGGAATCTCTGTATGCCGTTTTTCAACTTGCTGGATCGAGCTCTACAACATCTGCCATGATAATTGGATTCTTTTTACGATCTACAATTGCAACGGTTATTGAGAGTTTGGCCAAAATCTATGACAAAAGTGAGAGAGAACTAAAAATGTCACTGGACTATTTGTGTCGATAGGCACATCATTGAAATAAAGCATTTGGAATGATTATTCATTCTGTTTCAGGTTCGAAAAATACCGTGCATCAATGTTTGGCACACGCTAATGCCAAATGTGAATGGCTATGGGAAATATACTTCAAAATTATATGGTTTGCCTTTGTTGGCAATTTATCGATGGTAATACTGTCTATTTGGAAGTGGTTCATTTTTTCACAGAGTCAGTTCGATGTGAAATATTTATATCACCCCTATCGTGTTATGTGAGTGAAAGTCACCTTTATCGTCCATTGAACCCCTTTAAAAGGAATCAATTTCTATCAAATTCTCATCATTTTAAACTTGAAATTTATTCCAGTTTGCTCTGGAATCAATCAACCCCGGTCGGATACTTTGGCGAACTTTGCTTTAGCTTCATCATTGGCGGAGCTTATATGTTTTCCAATGCATTGTTTCTTTTGTTATTTATTTCGATGTGTTTGCATCATCAAGCGTTTCTTGAAATATTACAGCACTTAACGCTTGATTTGGATCAGTGTGATGGCAAAAAAAATGCCAAAGAATTACTCTATGACATGATTCACTTTCACTTAACGGCCAAAAGGTGAAGATTGAAGTGGACTCGGGGGCTCTGATTTGACCTCAACCATCCACATTATGATCAAATTGTGTCTTCTTTTTCCTCTTTCAGTTGGTTTTTCGAATCAACAAAACTCTTTGACCTATACATTGTGGCTCAGTTACTATGCAGTCTCATTTTATTAGCGTGTACCATTTTTCAGTTGGATCGGGTATCGATTGGTTTTACTTTTGCAATAGCTTGCATTTATTCTGATTAGAGCTCATTTCGATACAAATTAAAACCTTTGAATCTTCCGTCATTCCAGCAAATCGAACACATTGACTTAAGTGTCATCATGCTGTTAATGGCAACCGCATGTGGTGTATTGAATTTTTTTCTCTGTTGCTTCTATGGAAAGTTGACAACCGAAAGTTATGCAAAAATGGCGAACACTTTGTTCGAGTCTAATTGGCCTGATTTGCCGAATGATTTGCAAAAATTCATTCTTCTAATGATCGGAAACGCACAGCGTCCACTTTGTTATCATGCGTTTAAAATGATCGTTTTGGAATTGGAAACATTTTGCAAGGTGTGAAAAAAAGGAGTAGATTTTATTGTAAAATGGTTCAAAATCTTAAACTCATTGAAAATAATACTTGTATCTTCATTTCAGTTCTTGAAAACGGCTTTCACTTATTACATGCTGTTTAAAACCATTGCATCAAAATGAAATCTCACAGAAGCTAGGTCTGCTTCTATTGGTATACACAGAACACACACATTAATTTTATCAATGTTAGCAATGATATAAAATAACACTACACAAAAGCTTGAATAAAAATTAACCGTTTATTTACGTCCATACCTTCTTTACACCGCGAAAATGACATTGGAAATTCCTCAAGTTACAACATTCGATAAGAAATTATCCGAATTTGATGGAAAAACTCGAATCGATCCACAATTATTTTTTGTCACCGATTTTCAAAATATTTTCAAAATATGTTATTTAAATGGAAAAAATAAGATCTGCATACTCAGTTTATTTCAATTGTCCATTAGTTTTTTCGAAATTCGCCCTGGATTTTGTGATTTTCAGTGCAAAATCGACGAAAAATGTCGAGAAAAACTCTCTTTTTTTAACAAATTAAAAGTTTGAAGTGCTGTAACTTGAAAATATTTCTATCAACTTTAGACCCAACAGTATCATTGGATAGAAACATCCTTTAGCCTTTAGGAATCATAAACATGCTATAGCATATAATGATATTATCACTCGTTCGATTTTTATTACCAAGGTTCGTTACGTGTCACAAAGCGTTACATATATGTAATACGGGGTAGATTCAAGTTAATTGCATATTTTCAAATGGAAAGTTCCATGCAAAATGGAAAAATGGAAAAATGCAGAACGTTCAAAGAACATCTGTCGAATTTTTTTTCAATACATCGACCATTCCACACGAAATGGACCAAGAATTGGATCGACCCTCTCCGAATTGGCTGAAAATTTGCATGGAGTCTTGATTTCGGTAGAAAATGAGAAAACCAAAATCTTAGGCCTGTAAGTGGCCCACATTCCTGAGTTCACCCAGTGTAAATTTTTCGAAAAATTAAAAAAATCGAAAAAAAGGGTTCGCGCCAACTGAAAACTAACTAAGAAGTAGTTGACACATTGCCAAACCACTGGTATCGTTGGAAAGATAATTGATGGGGCTACAAAAATTGCGAAGTCACCTACCCACTTTGACCCCATTGGGGCCTCCAAAAATGGGTCCAAAGTATAAAAAGTGAAATATCTCAAAAGGGTGGTCGATTTTTGGTATGTTTTTTTTTGCATTTTTTCTGCGCTTATGTCGCGCCGCTTCAGATGGAAAAATAAAATTTCGTGTATAGGTCATTCAATTTTTTGTATTTGGCCTCGGAAAGTAGATCATATCTAATTTTTCAGCGTTTTTGTGGAAAAAATGGTCGAAAATGGCCTGTGACGATGTTTTTGACTGAGAAAACTGCTATTTTTTCGTCTAAATACATAAAGAAATGACCATTTGAATATCGGTTTACCTATGAATTTGGTCTGAAATCGACATTTCTCCATTAAACAAGCGCATGGTCAAAATCCGCATACAATATCACACTTATGGCATAGAAAACTCACCTATGGTGGCCTGGTATGAGTCTATTTCCATGTAATTTTGGACGAGGAATCGATTTAGACTTACCTCAATCCCGTTTGATGAGCCTAAAATGCCGAAAAATGGCCCTGTTCCAGCTTATGTTTTCAACTCGCCATATTTTATACAGAAAATCACTTTTTCTACTTCAAAAATGCCTTATTCTGCGTTCCAACATCAATGGCTTTTATTTTTTGAAGAAATAAACCAAAATTTACCAACTTTTCGAATATTTTGGTCTCAATTTAGCGTTTTGTATAGATATTGGTCCAAAAAACGGTCATTTTGTAGGGGAGGTACCTAAAATATGCATAATTTGATACTTTTGTGTTGAAAAACTGCTATTATTTTTGTAAAATAATGGGGGTCTGTGAACAATAATATATCCATTTGCTTATACTTTGGTCTCAAATCGACTTTTTCATTGGAAAATTCACTCAAAATGAAGATTTTACACATAAAACTCTGAATTGAGTAGAAAAGTTGGTATATTTTGGTTTATTTCTTCGAAAAATAAAATCCATTGATGTTGGAACGCAGAATATGGCATTTTTGAAGTAGAAAAAGTGATTTTCTGTATAAAATATGGCGAGTTGAAAACATAAGCTGGAACAGGGCCATTTTTCGGCATTTTAGGCTCATCAAACGGGATTGAGGTAAGTCTAAATCGATTCCTCGTCCAAAATTACATGGAAATAGACTCATACCAGGCCACCATAGGTGAGTTTTCTATGCCATAAGTGTGATATTGTATGCGGATTTTGACCATTCGCTTGTTTAATGGAGAAATGTCGATTTCAAACCAAATTCATAGGTAAACCGATATTCAAATGGTCATTTCTTTATGTATTTAGACGAAAAAATAGCAGTTTTCTCAGTCAAAAACATCGTCACAGGCCATTTTCGACCATTTTTTCCACAAAAACGCTGAAAAATTAGATATGATCTACTTTCCGAGGCCAAATACAAAAAATTGAATGACCTATACACGAAATTTTATTTTTCCATCTGAAGCGGCGCGACATAAGCGCAGAAAAAATGCAAAAAAAACATACCAAAAATCGACCACCCTTTTGAGATATTTCACTTTTTATACTTTGGACCCATTTTTTGAGGCCCCAATGGGGTCAAAGTGGGTAGGTGACTTCGCAATTTTTGTAGCCCCATCAATTACCTTTCCAACGGTACCAATGGTTTGGCAATGTGTCAACTACTTCTTAGTTAGTTTTCAGTTGGCGCGAACCCTTTTTTTCGATTTTTTCAATTTTTCGAAAAATTTACACTGGGTGAACTCAAAAATGTAGGCCACATACAGGCCTAAGATTTTGGTTTTCTCATTTTCTACCGAAATCAAGACTCCATGCAAATTTTCAGCCAATTCGGAGAGGGTCGATCCAATTCTTGGTCCATTTCGTGTGGAATGGTCGACATCCATTCAAAGCAAATTCAATCCCAATACTTCTTTTAAAAACAAATAAAAACCTAGACAGCTACCTAGAATTTAATTATATTGTTGAACGAAGACAGAGTACGCATTAAGAATTGAGTATTTGTTTGGTAAATTTGGTTTTCAATTTAATTTCAAGTTTCATCCGCAATCCGCAAATGTGCAAATACTTTAAATTTTGACATTAAGTCGGTAAACAATGAAGAAGCTATATGCGCATCATGATATAGTGAAGAAAACGGTAGACAGTAATAATAATGAGAACGTGATTTACAGCAAACACTTTGGTGACCGCTGACCGGTTGTCGTCATCGATTTAAAGTTCTGGCGATCAGGTTTTTTTGTTGGTTTTTAAATATTTACGAAGTCGAAAACAAAATAAAAACCTCTTGCAATCAAATGATTTATGTCAGTCGATGAGTGGAATTGGCTAAGAAGTGATATATAGAATGTTGTGTCTGGTGTTGATAGTTTTTTGTTGTTTAGCTCAAGTGGTTGAGCTAAGACGGTATATTGAAGTTAAAAACCAGAATAGTTTCCCTATTTGGATTGAAACATTAACAAACAACAATGGAGCACCGTTATCCAATGAAATAAAGCGCATAAATCCGGGCGGTGGAATCAAATACGAAATTAGGTATAAAAATTTGCATTCATCGAATATTCGAACGGAAATTATTATCAATTAACCGCTGATTTATTTGAGTTTTGGTAATTTCAAATGTCTAAAAGATTGGAATCATAATTTAGTGTGTAATTTGGGGAAATTCCATTGAATTTTTAGTGATCACGGTTGGGCTGGTAGAGTTTGGCCAAAAATCGGTTGCAATCGAAACGGTGCAAATTGTGAATTTGGACAATCGATCGCACCATGCCCATCTGGAGGCTGCCATCCACCAGCCGATACAAAAGTCGAATTTTTCTTCCCACGAATCAACAGCAACCAAAATTCTTTCTACGATATCAGCTTGGTTAGTGGCAATGTTTGATGTTTTAATCTAAATTTATCTATGATTAAAATATGTTTACGATGTTTGCTCTATTCACAAGCTGACCTTGAATTAATTTATTTATCTTTTTTTTTTTTAATTTAATTTCACTTTCGTTAGGTCGATGGGTTCTCATTAGCAAGTGAAATTATTCCAATCCGAAATGTACGTATTTTGATGTTGAGTTCATTTTCTTTCGAAATCAATTAGATTAGTAACAAATTGAGCATATCAGCACACAAAAAACAAACTGGGCACTTTTTATTTATACAGTTATTTAACCCATTTTCGAGTAATTCGTGAATACGCTGAAATGGGCTAGAAATTGATCGTCTGCCCATAAATATTTTTGTATTCTTATGAAATTGTTTGATTTAATTATTTCGAATAAAAAAAATAGACATAAATTTGAAGTATGCACATTCAAATTGAATGATTCAATTTCCAGGGTAATCATTTCCAACAAGGTACGTGCGTTCGAACTGATTGCCGATTAACACCGAACCAGTGTCCCGGGAATGAGAAGTTTGGTTTGGGCAATTTGTCGGTGCAAAAAAATAATCGACCAGTTGGGTGTTTGTCGCCGTGCAAAAAATGGAACTATCCGGCACCATATGGGCAAGGGCGCAATGAACAGCAAGGCGATGGCAGAAAACTGTGCTGTCCAAGTCCAGTTTCTGTGGAGGAATGTCGAAGAGGCATTGTTGCGCAAACCGAATACGTGAATCTTGTACGACGCGCATGCCCAACCGCATACAGTTTTGCTTATGATGACGATGGTGGTTCACATGATTGTCCATCCGATACCAGTTTCCATGTGACATTCCGTTAATAATGCGTAAAATACTATGAAAACAGAACAAAATATATAGTTAAAATACTTAAAACAAAACAAAAAATACTTCGAACTCATCTTTGAATTGAAAAAAAAATACTTATAACCTATCTTTGTTTGCTTTTTACATTCTTTGCGAATTCGTGTTGCTCATTCTCAAATGAAATTATAGTTTCGTTTTAATTCAAGTTATTCTTTCCATAGTATGGAATCCATACACTATAAATTCATTTGATTTTTTTTGTATAAGAATTTTTTGTTCTAACGATTTGAAGCGAAAAAAACAGCGATGACATTGAATTGTGAAATAAATAGCAATAACTATAATTTCTAAATGATAAAATATTATCATTAAAACGAAAATTCTTTGAATTTCAGGCTTATTCGCTATGGTGTCTGCTTTATAATTTGGTTTATAAACCAGTTATTCAATTTAAATGTATAACAAATTAACAGAAATAAATGTGTGTTTTGGAACCAAAACAACGCCGTTCAAACCATGGAATCGTTCTACAGAAACGTTGATATTATCAAGCTGACGACACTTCAGTACAAACATCATTTGAGCGCTCGCAGCGCCACGAACTCTCGTATCATTTTGTATTGACTTTTCGATAGTTCATGAGTTCGCCGTAGACTTCGTCAAAACGTGTCGTCCCTTTGGATATTATCTCAAACGTTGCGTTCGAGTGTTGAATTTGATTGACAGATTAGCAATAATTAGCAATAAATGACTGAGTGTATGGATCAGTGACATTTTGCCCTAGCTACTTGAGATGCAGACACCGTTACAAGTACAGCGGTAAACATTAAATTTTATGGTTTCCAGAAAGCGTTATAGGTGGCTTTGAATAGCATCGTTTATGATATATTCGTGTCTGAATAGCCGAAACAGATTAACTCGTTTCACCGTGTCAGAGAATTTCGACTGTCTTTTGCCATGAATCACCAACACGCTCTATGCAAAGTGCAAAAACAAAAACTTAACGACTCTTAATTGCGTTCTGATAACACAATTCGCACTTTTTTCTCCGTTGCTCATTGTGTTTTGCACAATTCATGCCACACACACAGAGAGAGAGAGAGGCAGAGGGAGACCGATTGAGAGATAAAGAGAGAGAGAGAGAGAGAGAAAAAAAAAGTGTAATACATATAACGCGTTATTAACGAATCTCAATTGTGTACTTTTTTCGCTTACATTATAGAATAAATATCCGACCAAAAAATTTATTCAGTTTCGAATGTGAAGTGAAACAGTGCACACATTCATTCAATGTGAGATCCATGTGAAAAAAAAACGTTTTGTTTCAATTCATTTCGTTAATCTGACGTCACGAAGCGTGACTTTCATACAAAAATCAACGTTTCCATCAACCAACGAGTCAGTCATAAACGTACGAATCAACAATAAACACTATCATTTGTCGTCAAAAGTACAGGGAAACTGAACGTGAACACTTGAAATATGAAATTTTCGAATGTGTAAGTTGACAAAAATGCTCTTGAAGTGAATTGATTTTGTGACCGGTTCATAGTGAATTCAATGATCTTGAATGATATTGTATTTCCTGGAATTACATTTAAAATGAAAAAAAAAAACGTTACAACAATATTTGCGAACAAGTTTGATGCATTTTTTGGCCTCGTGATGCTGCAAATGTGTCAATATTTTGCTTGGCGATATTTTAAGTGATTTTGGCAGTCTGTACGGAGTTTTTTCGCTGTAAAAGACATTAATCAGTTTAATGATATTTTTCCGTGTTTTTTTTTCATTTAAGATCGGAACAATGAAGGAAGTCGTGTGCAAAAATTATGACTTTTTTCCTATCGGTGTTTGTTTATTAAATGATTTGTGCCATTGTTCTGTTCTATTCAATTCATTATTTTGATTTATCAAAATTATTCATTCTTATTTAATGATTTTATTCATTCTCACCGTATCAAATGGATGAATTCGACGAACTTCTTGACGATTACCATCGATATATATATATGCATTTTATACCGAAAAATTTTCAGTTTCGAAAGAAAAATCGAATAATATCGCATAGGCTATTGGCGGTGATATTTAATCAAATATTTTCATTTCGACATTTCGAGATCCACAGCTCCATTATCTCAGGCTTTATGAGGTAATCAAAACACAATAAAAGAAATGGACGAAACGATCAAAAAACGAATTTACGATCCACCAAAATGTGTTTAAGTAACAATCCGTTTGGAACAATTTTGGTGCATCGTTTAATTATTTTCTGAATGGCTTCGTCTATTTTTTTATTGTTTTTTTATTTTCCCTCATGAATCTTGAGATAATACCGAAATATTGACAAGAAAATATTTGATTAAATATGACCGTCAATGGCCTATACAGTATACACCACTATTCGGGCGAGATAAATGGGCATATTGCAATTAAAATAAAACGCATGTATAGATAGGACCAATCTGAATGTCCAGGTCAGTTTAATCGTTCCAAATATATTTTATTCGCTATATTCATTGAAGATTGTGAAAATAAATGCATCAATTTCATATGCCTCTTCGAGAAGAAAAAAAAAATTCATTAAAATTGCCCAAAGCAGCGATTAACTCGTATCAATAAAGAATAGCAATGATGGTACCATTAAAATGGAAATCCCGGCAAATGGATTCAATCCAATATCAATTTGGTTCGTCATAATCACAAAGCCATAAATCACGTTCGACACACTTTAAATCGCTTAAATGGAGACAAGTACCAGCCGACAATCAGTGCAATATAACCGAACAGTATCAGTAACCACACCATTAAAAATCCATGCGCATTATATTATTTGCATTGGGCGCCTAGCACGCTTTATGTTTTCACTTAATTATACATTCGCTTTCGTTACACGAGAGATTTTATCACGAGAGATATGTGTAACGATGACCTGTTGCAATTAGTTGCCTACAAAATACTATAAAATGGTCTCGCCTACAACATAGTATTCAGCAATAATGCGACGTGTTACCTAAGATGTTGAATTAATTAAACAGGTTCATGTTAAGTCAAAAAGAATAAAACGAACACGGCAAATCTTATTTCTTTACAATTCTGTTCCGCTTAACGAAAAAAGTGAGATGAGCATTTGTAGACCTCGAAAATGATAATAGCACTTTTATGGCTTCACACTCACGATGATTAAATAGAATGATAATACAGTAAGCTATTCAATAGCTAGTAGCTTCTATTCATTCCTATTGAATGGCGAGCCGCTTGCGTCAGTTTGACAGAAGAATGTGAAATGAATAAGATGCAAACACTTGTGATAAGCGCTTCTGTGTGTTGGCTTTAAGTAGCAATATGAAGTACGCTGTTGATGTCACATTCGCGTTGGTCTCTACTCCACTCTTTGAGTCATGAGATAATAAGTTTGTGAATTACATTGTTGGTGAGTTTGTGAATTTTAGCGTAAATCAGAACACAATTCTTGATATTTTCATTGAATCAGTATATTTATAGCTGTACAATTCAATAGCTAACTAAAGCCGTACTATCACGACTAGATACCGAATTTGAACCATTGAATGAAGGGTTTTTTTCGGCAGAACGTCATGCGGTCTGGACGTCATCGTGTCTCAGACACAATGTCCTTTTTTTATGCGCATTCGTGTCTGATTTCTTCAGACACGGCGACGTGAAAGTTTCAGACACAACGTCGTTTTTTTTATGCGCGAAATGCGTTGCCGTGTCTCAGACACCACAACGCGAATGCAGTCCCACAGCGAACCACCTCAAAATTGGAAAATTACAACAGAGTTTTAGGTGAAAATTTTGTAAATAAGGCTCATTTTTTCAATTTTGTGCATGATATTCGATCGGAAGAACTGTGAGATGTCACAGTTTTTCGAGATCATCTGGATATAGCTCGTCGATATGAACCAAAGTCAATGGTTCTTCACTGCATATGGTAATCATTCATAACCAAGGTATACCTTCATAAAAAAGTGAGAAAATATATTTCCTTTCTGTCATTTTCATTTAATTATTTCTTTCATTTATTTACTTTTGAAATTCCAAGCTAAAATCAGCCTTCATAAAAGGATTACAAAATTTATTTCTCTCATTTCCATTTACATTTAACTATTTCATTCACATATTTACTTTTAAAATTCCAAACTAAAATCAGCATTCATAAAAGGATTACAAAAAAGTTCGGGGATTCAGCGTAATGAGTCACTTATCCCCTTTTATTCTGAATTAGTGCCTGAGACCAAATGACGCAAAAACGTCAGACCAGGTAACGGTAAAAAACCGTCGTAGTGTCTCAGACCCCTTGTCGTCTGATAACACAATATTTTGTCAGACCCCTTGTCGCATTATTTTACGACATCGTGTCTCAGACCGTATGACATCCAGACCGCATGACATGTTGCCGTTTTTTTTCGCATGAGCTAAGCCTGAGTTCTGAAATTGACCTTAACCGACACCAATGAAGTGATTCCAATTGTTTAATTCAATCTATTTAATTCAATTTATAATCCAATTTACAGCTCAAACCTAGGAGCGAGACATAAATTTTAGTAGAGTCTAGTTACATTCAATTTTATATATTTTTGACATAAAACCTCTAATTTTTATAGTTTTGGTGCAAAAGTGCTAATATTATGCTATCATTTCTAGTAAAATCGGTTACAGAACGTATTACACTGTCAATAGAACGCTTATGGAAGACCTATCGGGACTATTTTGTAAACAATACGTCCATAAGCGTTTACATTGGCAAAGGATCTCGGAAATTTGTGCTTAGAACGTCAAAGCAATTGACATTTCAATGCTTTTAAGTCAGTAGAACGTCAATGCTGCTAATGACATTGACGTTTTAGGCAAAAGCAACATAAACGATTTCCGAGATCCTTTTCTAATTCCTTCTATTTTTCCTATTATCGTTGAATAATGTTCTAATTTTACTCATTTAAGTTTCGTGTCCCCCCCTAGGCTCAGGAAATTCTCAATAGAAATTTGTTTGAGTGATTAAATTCTTGATTGATTAAATTGTGTCCCATTTATTTAGATTCTCTGGTATACTGGAGAGAAAAAAGTCAACAAAGAGTTTTGATGTAAATGTAAAGCCATGTGAGCCCACATCCAATGAAATTAGTTCATTCAGACGATATTTGCCGCAGGTAAGATTTCAAATCAATGTCAATACTTGAATACATGTCTGTTATTGAATCAGTTGTATTGTTCCCACACTTGTTTCGAAAATTTCATTGAAAAAGGTGTTGGCCAGCTCGGCAAAGAATATGTTAATTGTGGATTTTGGTTTATCGATTGCATTTTCTACAATTTTAATTCCTGCATTGTCTGGGCTGAATCCAGCCCTCAATCCAAATGAAACACTTACCATTACACCAGATGAAGCAACATGGCTTGGTAATTGATTTATAATTTAAAAAAAAATCATAATAAAAGACGGCTAACCATTGGAACATTTTCAGCGAGCATAACGGTAATTTGTCAACCGATAGGAGGATTTACTTCGGGATTTTTAACTGGTAATGTGATTAGTATTTTGTTTCATAATGAGCGATAATCTAAAATAGAAAACCAAGTAATTCAACTTAAAATTTGCATAAAACAGAGCCACTTGGAAGAAAGTATGCCTTGATAATGGTCAATATTCCATACGTGATTGCCTGGATAATGCTATACTATGCAAATTCATTGACGATGATTTACATTTCGTTCGTATTGCTTGGCATTGGCCTTGGATTAATGGAAGCGCCAATTTTTACATATATAGGCGAGATCTGGTAAGGGTTCGTCTAATGAGTATTTTGATTAAATTGCTTTTAACTATATAGGTTTATTGCTTTAAGCCAGTATATTTGACTCGATAAATTACATAGCAGATTTCAATTGAATGTCATTGACAACGACTCAAGTAGTATAACAATGCCGGTTCTGGCACATAGGAATCGGCATTTTTATACTACTGACTCATTGATTAATTTATCTTTTTAATTTTTATTCTGGCTTTGTTTCTAACTTTGTCTTTGTGTCAATTTATTTGCAAAGTGAGCCGAGCATCCGAGGTATTTTAACAGCTACAGCAAGCATAGCGGCAGCGTTCGGGATGGGTATGGTCTACTTTTTGGGGACTCAAACATCTTGGCGGAATGCAGCATTGATTTGTGCCATGATACCAATTCTGTCCATCATTTTCATCTCGTTTGTACGTAATATTTTCCTATTTTTGTTCATATTTTCTTTTGGATCGACATTTATGTCGCTTTGAGTGATTTTTTTGAGCTTTATGTATGTTCTATTAAAATATTGTTCTAATCAACATTCCATCTATATGCGTATCTCAGATGCCCGAAACGCCGTTGTGGTTACTTTCGAGAAACCGTCAAGAAGATGCATTGAAGTCATTACAATGGCTTCGCGGTTGGGTCGACTCAAAAACCGTTCGAAATGAGTTCAATGACTTGCAACGATGCCGAATCAGTGCCCAAATATGCTATCAATGTGAAAAACAAAATAAAATATGCAAACATCCTCCGCCGACCATACGAGACAAAGTCCGAGATCTTTTTCGCCGACGAACTCTGCGTCCATTCATTTTACTTGCGAGTTTGTTCTTTTTTGCCGCTTTTTGCGGCATCTCACCGTATCGCCCGTACATCGTTCAAATTCTATACTTCTACAAATCACCAATCGATCCAAATCAAGGTAAGAAGAAAATGGGTCGCTTACAAAAGAAAGAAATAACAAATTGAAACAACAGAACTTTTATTTAATCTGCAAATCTCCCTTTTTCCAAATCAAGTGGTTGTCTGGCTTGGATACATTGGATTCGCTGCAAATATTATGCTAGTTATAACTATCCGGTCGTTTGGAAAACGCTCAATTTATTTGTGTTCAATGGCTTTTATTATTCTAATTCTATTTGGACTAGGTACGTACTTTATCGTAGGTTTAACAAGAAAGAGAAAAGGATGAATTAAAAAGAAAAAAAACCTAACAAATCAATATTCATTATTTTAGGAATTTACGGCTTCGTTTACCTCCCGTTAGAATCAACATCGTTTGACATCAATTTGAACTCAACTCATGTGGATGAAAATGCACCAGCCATTCAATACTTTCCCATCGTAGCATTCCAAATGCTCCAGTGTCTGGGCAATTTCGGTGTTTCATCTATTCCGAACATGATGCTTTCTGAAGTCTTTCCATTCAAGTAAGTTCAGCTGATCTAAGCTTATTGCTGATATTTTGATTCACCTTTTCTAAACACTAAAATGTTAACTACTTGGTACTAAAACAGGTCGAAGGCCTTTGCAACTGGTATTGTTGGCGCGTTATTCTATTTGTCAATGTTTTTGGCATCAAAATCATTTTATGCATTGGAAGTTCTGCTGACACTTCCTGGGCTGAGCATTTTTTATGGCTTCTTAGGTGTTGTTGGGTAAGCTTCGATAAAAATGGATAAATTACAATCGGCTGTAAACTGTGCAATGCACACGTGTGCATGAATCATCACGAAATGTTCATTTATCTTCCATATTTCTATGGAAAAAATTTAGATTCATTGCAATGTACCTGACGTTACCAGAAACCGAAGGACGAACTCTGGAAGACATTGAGAGCTACTTTTCGGACCGAAAACGTAAACTCAATGACATCAACATTCCTCACAAAAATGAAATATCATAACATGTTAGAATTACTTTATTCAATAAAGTGAACAATTTTTGAGATTGAATTGATAGAGTTCGTGATTTTTTTGAACCTTCAAATTATAAAACTACTGAAGAAACCCTAGAAATTCCCATAGTTTCTGGAACCAATGAATTCCAATTTGGCCGCTTCTCTTCATTTTCATTCTTCGTTCTTGATTTTATCCCATTTTTTCTGCGTTATTATTTGAGGCCCAGTGCTGTCCGAACTTTTTTCAGTGTCGCCACAGAAGTGGCCATGACAACAACAGGAAACTATACACACTTTTTCTTGACCAACAACAAGATATTTGACAAAGAGGGCGATTTCTTCTGGACATTTCTATGTACAGCTGTTGGCGCCCTCTTTGCTAGATTTTAAGAACTAATGAGAGTTTCCTATCATTGAGCCATGAGATCGAGTCAATGGCCGGTGGCCACTTGTTTATTACGAAGTTCAGATTCCGAAATGTTGTTGAGAATCTATATCTTGAGTTAGTGCATTACAGCTGAATTAGGTAGCAAACATCTCCATAATTCCATTAATCAACCCAATTTCTTCATTTGTCAACTCAAAGTGAAATATCAAATTCAAAGTGAGTTTGTTTTGTACCGAGAAAACGAAATGCAATCAAGCGACTTCCTATTCTGATTGTTAACATTGATAAAATCATTCATATTTTTTTACAACAGAATGAGAAGTCACCGAATTGTGTTTTAATTTTCAAAGAAATATTGATTAAATATTTTTGCAATTGAATCAATTTCAATGATAAAGTCCAGAGCCTATTGTTGAAGAAATTCTATTGTTGATATGAGATGGTAATTTACATAGGTTCTGACGTTGGGGATTTAAGGAGGGAGCAATTTTGGAAAAAGATAAAAATTTTGATGGGTAATTTCAAAAATTGGGTGCCCTGATTTTAAACATTGAATGGGTAAATGTTAATTTGAGTCTCAAGGGGATAGTAAAAGGTAACCTAGATGCCCTAGTCAGATGACCAATGATGGTACTCTAATGAAACTGTATGTAAAATTGAATGGTTTGGAGCGAAAACGTAATACAGAAAAGTTGAGCGGAAAAATGTCAAATGAAAAGGGGTAGCTATATAGTTCACTATAGTTTACTATACAGTTTACTATATAGCTATCCCTTTTTCCGCTCAACTTTTCTGTATTACATTTTCGCTCCAAACCATTCAATTCTTACTTGACATTTGGAAATTTAACGCCACCGCATTCAGTTTTTGTGAAATTTGCAAGACACTCTAGCTCACAATTGTGCTGAGTATATACTTTGAAGAAACGTAACTGTCGCTCTGAACCGAAGAAACACTGTCGTTGATATGGCTGATAACTTCGTAGATCATCTGAAGTGGTCATCATTTGTGGCTTGATTTCTATCAACATTTCTTTTGAAATCTTGAAGTGGTTCACGGCACAAAGGTTGCATATCCGATGGGTTGAAATTAATTTGAACGTATAATCCAGCTGTTTCTTCAGCATCAAGTACTCGATACGGGTATATGCCGATGGGGTTTTCGTCGCTATTGTTGTAACCATTTTCCATGTCCCAATGCGCTACATTTGGGTTCTGAACTAAGTTCATCATTCCCGAAGTCATCCTGAGAAAATGTATTCAATATGAATGAATTCCTTTTTAAAACATCGAACTACTGCGGCCAGCCAATGTGAAATGCATACTCATCTGTGTGAATGTCCCGGCGATAGGGCCAACACCTTCCTCAGTTAAAATTGGATACCATACATCATTATATACTTCGTACGATCCATATGGCCAGTTTACACCGAGTACAGTATCATCCCAAGCGCGACTCCACACTTAGCTTCTAAATGTGACACCGTAGTAAGTGTGGGCATACGTTTTGCGAATAAGCGACAAAGAGAATGGAAACAAGTGCGCGTGTATTAGTCGCTACATTGAGAAGCATCGCATCAGGCTACTCACTACCACACGCGCACTTGTTTCCATTCTCTTTGTCGGTTATTCGCAAAACGTATGCCCACACTTACTACGGTGTCACATTTAGAAGCTAAGTGTGGAGTTGCGCTTGGGATTGAGCACTGGACCGGTGTTCAATATTTGTTGAAAAATCGAGTTGTCCAAGAAATTTTGCCCCAAATCAATGTGTTTGATCGAATGTTCGTCACACAGATGCATCACACTCTCCATGTACTTCATTCTACAGTTTATTCAGACACAAATCGTTTCGAATTTATTTAAAAACTTTTTTTTGTCATTGTTCTAGATTGCCTACGTTTCAACCGACATCTTGTCTTTTTGTCCCATTCTGATCATTTGAAAAGCCTCTGTAAAATTCAATTGCCTGTCCAATCTGCTGCTACTGAATTTCGATTCTGGACAAATTGTAACCGCTGGAAATGGAATCGACCAAATCGGAGTCATTCTCTCTGTAAAACTCACAACCACTGGCCTCTCATCCCATGTAATCCATGCGTTCCGAGTCAAAAGCCCGCATATAAACAGCACCATGGCAAAAGCAATAATCCACCAAGCCCTAGTTTGGACGAAACGTTTATTATCGTATTAAACGTATATTATCTCATTTTCATCTAAACTTCAAGTTCGCAAACCCTTCTGTCCAATAGCGACCTCGTTCTGAGAAGTAATGCAAACCAGCAGAAATGGTTTTTCCTGTGAAAAAGTCCGAAATTATCGCCCAAGTAACCTGAAAATGCATTTCAAATTCAGTGATATAATATGTGAAAAATCAATATTTTCTGGTACCTCAGTTCGATTTCCATATTTTATCGTATCCCAAAAGTCTTTTTTATACTTTTTACCAGAACCAGTTGATCTAACACACGCATCATTGGAATCATCAGCTAAATCGATCGATTCATTATTTTTCGTTGAGCATCCTGGTATTAGTTCCATTATTTTGTAACTAAACCTAAGATCTATTTCTTTAACACGAGTAATTAATTATTATGAATAAACGTTCCATTT
This sequence comes from Sitodiplosis mosellana, assembly GCF_009176505.1. Taxonomy (NCBI): domain Eukaryota; kingdom Metazoa; phylum Arthropoda; class Insecta; order Diptera; family Cecidomyiidae; genus Sitodiplosis; species Sitodiplosis mosellana. The sequence goes on along the minus strand of NW_022601498.1, from coordinate 24,590 downwards.
TACACTTCGTTTTAAGTTGGTGGATATGGTATTTGAAATTTATGTAAACTTACAGTAAATAGGTATGACTGCTTTACCTTTGTTCTGTGAATCTGTAAAAATCACGATCCAAATCAAACTTTGCCGACCCGAAATGAGGAACACCCAACTGAAAATGAATAAATGGAAGAATAATTCTATAGTATAGAATGGCCATTTTTGCAACATTACCTTATATCATCGCTCCCCGGGCTGAAAAAGTTTCCTTTTGATGTTAAAAAAACAATTAAAAAATTTGAAACCTACCACTATAAACGTCAGCGATCAACATCAACAGAGACACTATAGCACATAGCATTAAACGCACTATTGCTTCACTCTTTGTACACACTTTGACATCACTTATGCTTTGGCGCGCGTCGTACGTTTTTCAAACGTTTATGTTTGATTCAAGTATTTCACCGATTTCACCGAATTTTCTTACTCAATATCAATATATTCATTCTTACTTGGAAGTTTTTTTTTATTGCAATGATGTTTTAAAATATATTTTGTCGAGAAATATTTTTTTTTTCAATTTCCAAAATTAAATGAAATCAAAACACATAACATGAAACGCATTCATAGCGAAATGCATATGTATTAGTTTGTACTTATTCATTATAATGTATTTAGATAGGACGCTAGCGCGGCCTGTTTGAAACCGATCGGACAATATTTGATGGACCCAAAAAATGTAGGTAGTTGGAAAAAGTCAATTTTATTGAAATTTCGTTATTTTTTCGTTTTTTTTTCTTACATAAATCACTACAATACGCTAATATTGATATATAATGGTGAATTTATTGTTTTAATTCAAATTAGCAACGATTTACGACGCTTGAGAACGATCAGTCAACATCGATTTTGTATGAGAAGGATATTTTTTCCGGTATGAGTCGACAACTTGCAATATAAACTGAATTTCTTCTTCGTTGTGTGTTAAAACACGATTATAATCCTTCATAAATTTAACACCACGTTCTGCAGTATCGTTAGTGACCAATAAATTTTGGAAGAAATCTGAAGCAGTTTTATATTCCTCGTTGTCTTTCCATACAGATGGGTCGAGCTCGAAAAAATCAGTTTCAAGCTCGAATTTTGAAAAGAAAATTTTGGTTTTATACGAAACAAAATCTGATAAATCACGTTTTACTAAATCTTGCACACTTGAATACTTGCGGTAGTTGACAAAAGCTACAGCAGGTTTTTTTGCTTTCAAACGACACACCATTTCTCGCTTGGTTTCGATTGAAACATTCGGATCGAAGAATGCCAGCCCCACTGTTTCTGGAGTCAGATACCACAAGTGATTCTTCATTTTTTCAATTACTACGGCAGATATATCTATATCAATTTTGGAATATTCGTTAGCGGCACGCAAAAAATTCAAATCTTGATTGGGAGATTCAATAGAATTCGTACATCCGTACCAGACCTTAATGTAAACTAGGCTCGCCCGTGGTCAAAATTTGACCACACAAACAAAAAAATAACTACTAATATTTTATATAATTAATTATTTATACTCTCACAATTACCGAAGTAATTTTTTCATTGGAGGTAAAATGTTGAATTACCATCAATGAATTTTTTTGATGGCGAGAATGCGAGAATGTGATTAATTTCAACTGACGCTGTTGTACCCTTTGAATGTGGCAATTCCTTGCACACACTTCGTTTGGTTGCGTTCATTGTGTGTGATCACTTTGGTGTGCGTAAACACGATTGTGCATGAAACATTCAGTGTGATGACAACCGATTGTCAAAAAATGAAAACAACATCAGAAATCTTTGCAAATCGTATCGTGTAATAGCCGAAGAAGGCTAAATAACAAATTCAAAAAGCCTTTTTTTCGTGTTGCAAAGATGATTCGAGATGATTGTTGTTAACAATTCAATGTTTTGTGCCATTTGGAATTTAGATTCAATTCACTGTTCACTGCTGCAACACATTTGATGAAAATTTGATAAAAACAATCAAAAAGATTTATTTCTCACTAATTATACGTGCTTGGTGTGTTTTCTCACTCTTCAAATGCCCTGTTAGCGGCTTTTTTCCACTGAATTCAAATTTACCTACCGAATAAAAACATTGATGGTAATTCAACATTTTACTTTACCTCCAATGGAAAAATTACTTCGGCAATTTGTTATTTTGCGTACTACTTCTGACGATTTGCCTACTTCGAATTGTGAGAGTAGTTTCGCCAATTTCTCTTTCCCTCCACACAAAACATTCGACTCTTTCAATCATGTATATCTGTGCACGCACACAAAGGAAAGTAAAAAATTCATCCATTCCTTTCATACATATGCTATAAAATGCCGTGCAATTCACAGGAATAGAAATGACTTTGTGTGAAACCCTGACGTCACACAATAAATAGAAACGATAGCGATGTAGAAAATGCGAAATGAAAAAAAATGTCGGAGATGGATGCTTCTCTTTGTGATTCATAGTGTTTACCAATGTGTCACAGTGTGTCACAGAGAACATTCGTGTGCAGCTCAAAACATTGTCTCTCTGTTTAGTCTGTATATCTGCGCACGCACACAAAGAGGAGCAAAAAACGTTATTCATTGCAGTGCACACAAATCGAACTCTTTCTCAATACTCTCTCTCATTCCACTGTCTCAACAGTTTATATGCTGTACATTTCAGCGACCAAACTGAACATTGTATATATCACTGCTGACAAAGTGTCAAGAGCAAATAAACAAAAAACGAAAACAAACAACGAAAGAATATTGCGAATTTCACGGCGAATATTTCAATAAATAAATGGTGAAATTATTCAGTGAGTATGGAAACAAATTAATATTTCCTTCAACAAATCGAAAAATATGAAGTCATTTTTTTCGTTGTTCGTATCACGTGTTTTATTCACTTTTTAGACACGATGCAACGACCGATTGGAATTGTGTCAAAGAAATACGGTGTTTCCACTCGATTCACCAGCTACGTATTTTCAATCACAGACATGGACAAATGGGAGAGTGATGAACGCAAACTGATCGATGAAATGGAAAAACGAATCATTTTTCTGAAATTCACGGTCCGTGTTGCACCACTGTTGACACAATAACAAAATGAATTGGAAGTGCTTGCGCTGACAGAGCAAATGAGGGTTCCTTGCCACGTTGCTGCTATCACAATTGCCACGTTGCTGTTACACGACTGTCAAGAAGAGAAATGGTGGAATTTCTACAATGCGTATTGGGTGATTTGGATCACATCATCGACTTTTGGCTCCCATAGTCGCGCATTAATATTTCAAAATGAAACATCACAAAAAGTGAAACTATACTTCTTATTATTTCAATAAAAAAAAACCATTCCATTTCCCAGACAAAACACATACATTATTCCCACTCAATTCCATAATTTTCTCATTCTTTTACACACTGTATCTCTATTTACGGCTCAATGAGAAGCATGTATTTGTTGTGGTTTTAAGTTTCGCTTTGTTCTATCTCCGCTCTTCTACATCACAGCACAACCACACAACAGCAAAACGAACAGCCGAACAAATAAACATGTACAGACATGTCTACTGTGTAATGCTCGTACAGCGATAATTTGTGACTACGAAATTGGTTAACTTTTCAATTCTATGGGCGCTGCCATATTGAAAATTTACGTGCGATATGATGCACGCACTCAATAGTTCCACTTATTTTAATAAGGAATCTCTATAGGTGGCGCTGCCACATCGTCATTGACATCGAGTCAAATATTGTCAAATATAAAAACATTCTTTATATAGGCTTTTATCGCAGTACGGTAATGCTGTTCTGCTATGCTACCGCATTCATTCTATAAGCATTTGGACCCACGAATATATAACGGCAGTGTGGCCGTATGGATAACGCATACGTTGAAATCAAAAGGTCTGAGGTTCGGAACACAGCTAAGGGAGTGGCGGGTGGAAGTTTTTTTTCCCTTTTTTCTAATAAATTATTAAATAATAACAAAATTTAATTTTTTTTCATAGAAAAACACCACAAAAAATTTTTCTTCAACAAAATTACAAAAGAATCAATCATTTCAGCGTATACAACCGCAAAAACATAGATTCCATTGAATTTCATTTTCAAAATAAAAAAAACACAATTAAACCATTTCAAATATTGAAAAAAAAATTTAACATGAAAATATACACAAAATAGCAATACTCATTCAAAATAAACATAAAAAAATTTAAAAAAAAAATAAAAAAAGTTTTCGACCACATAATAAATCGAACCCCAGACCCTCAGAACAACACGCAAAAGACTTTCCCACACGGCCACACCGTTTATACATACAGTACAGCTCAAACAGCACTTGACTTGTGCTGTATGCGTAGAACGACCATTTCATTATTTTTTCACGAAATGAGCAACTTCCACTCAACCGATTTGAACGGCAGAAGTACCATTCGAAAGATAATCACGCGTAGATGCGATTAAAGCCAAAAAAACACTACATACGACACATACAGCCGGAGTTATGGCCGTTTGAGTGAATTCCGATACATTTTATATGGGGAAAAGTCATCATCACTCAAACGGCCATAACTCATGTCTCAAATGTCAAAAGTGAGTGTTTTATGGCTTTGTGCACATCTACGCTCGGAGACCTTTCGAATGGTACCCATGCCATCCAAATCGGTTGAGCATAAGTTGGTCAAAAGTGTACCACCAACTTTGCATTTGTAGATTAATATATAGATTTTAACGACAAAAATTGAAACATCTCGAATAGAATTGAGCTCTCTCTTAGATAAATTGAATTGGCTACGAAACAGGAAAATTTTCAGACAGTAAATTGCTTTTGACATAAATCTTGCATTAGAGGTTGCACCACATGTATGAAAAGCGCCACCGTCACCACCAAGGAATGTGATCGTGAGCTCCAACAGCTCCTTATAATCGCTACGTATTTGAGTATGTTCGATTTGGTTTTGGCAAAACTGTTTGATTTGTTCACGTTCATCATTGGGAATTTTTGAGCAGACAATTGAGTCATCAAGGCCAGAATTGAATTGATCTCGTTTGATTTCGTGCCATACATCAGCGAATCGATTGAAAATTAGAGTTTCAGGTGCACTGCTGCTGCCACACTTCTTCTCAAAGACATTTTTAAGCACAATTTCATGAACATGATGGCGGCATGCAAGATAAATGAGTTTCCGGCCGAGAAGTTCTTCCAAAAGAACATAAGCACCACTCTTATGGCCAGTATTTGAGGAAGTTGTATCAAAGCTACAGGCCACAACTCTTTCAGAAATGTTCCATTCAACTAGAATATTATAAACGGCTTGAGCAATATTTTTTCTCGTACCCGATTCAATTTTCGGAGCGCCTAAAAATTTGAAACTTCCATTGTAGCTAACAAGAACTGCTATACGATCTAATTTGGATCTGCCGCACAAATCATTCAAAAATTTTTCCATCCCAGTGAACCACAAAACGATCGTTAGTACTTAACTATTTTATAGTAAAATAAAAGGATAGAAAAAACCTAAATATACATTAAAAACACGTGTAAAATTCTTATTACGTTGTCTATGAAATCGGATTTTGATTCATCATATTGAATTTGTCGATTTTCCTCACGCGATTCTTGTAGAGAAGTACGATTAAGGACTAAATTATCGGCAGGAATCACCAAAGCATCTACCGTTGCCATCAATATATGCATCGCCTCTCTGTTCGACAACTGATCGCGAAGAAAAAAGAAGAGCTCGAAATGATCTTAATTTTTCAATCTCATTTTTTTCACCTTCGCTTTATCAAGTGCGGCGCATAATCGTAGTGTAATCCATTTCTTTTTCGGAGTGGAGCGGCGTGTCTGTTGTGGTGGTACTTCAAAAACATCATCTGCTTCTGCATTGTATTCAATATCCGAATCACCTACATAATTTACTATAATGGATTAAAATGAGCAATAATAATTGGATAAGCAGCCATCATACTAATCAGATTGTTGCAAATTCGTGGCTTGCTCATGTCTTGTTTTTCGCGCGTCTTCCTTTTCTTTCCGCAATTTCGATCTTTCTTCTTTGCCTGCCAATTTCATATCGACACCCAACATTGAACCTGGTCGTCCTTTTTGCCGCTGTTTTTCCAAAAATTCTTTGTCTTCTTCATTTCTCATCGTCTCCAGAGCATTGGCAGCCGCAATGTCAAAAAGATCATCTAAATCGTCCATGAAAGAACTAAATTTTTCTTTCATTCCGAATGATATTTGTTCCACGTTTACTTTGTTAAAGGCATTCCAGTCATCGTAAATTTTAACAATTTTGTCGGCACATTTATCTTTTCGGCGAGTTGGTATACGTGCTTGCTGCCAAAATATCAAAACAGCATCAATGGTTAGATTTGCGCTCTCTTTGGCGCTTAATTTCACAAAACGCATGTTATAGAAAAACACTTCCAAAACTTGTCTGTTCGACGGCAACTTAGCTCCGACAATTTGATGTGAAACGTGCCCAATCAAAGCAATTTGTCGTTGTTTTTCATCAGCCTTACGAGTTTTCACCGATGAAACACTTGATTCCAATGATTTTGCCATTTTTATCATAAATTATTTGGAATATTGAACAGCTTATTCGTTGCACTTGATGATGAAAATGATGAAATACATTGCACAATGTTCACAAGTTTGACGTTTAAATTTGACTTTGACACTTCGACTCGTGAATGAACGCTTTGGTTGAAAATGATCAACCCTGCACATACTCAAGCGTCGTAAATCGTTGCTAATTTGAATTAAAACAATAAATTCACCATTATATATCAATATTAGCGTATTGTAGTGATTTATGCAAGAAAAAAAACGAAAAAATGACGGAATTTGAATAAAATTGACTTTTTCCAACTACCTACATTTTTTGGGTCCATCAAATATTGTCCGATCGGTTTCAAATTTTTTAATTGTTTTTTTAAAATCAAAAGGAAACTTTTTCAGCCCGGGGAGCGATGATATAAGGTAATGTTGCAAAAATGGCCAGGCTAACCCATAAAGTGGACTGAATGTGATTTTTCCGAGTGGATGTATTCAAAAGAGTTGTAAAGTTTTTCTCTGGCCACAATTTTGCCGAAGACAGTAATCCAAACAAAAGTATACTGTCCGATTTATGGTCAAAAAATAGGGAAAATCATCTGAAAAATCGACATTTTGTCCCACAGCCTCCATCCATGACCTCCTGAACCTCGAGTTTGCTATCAGTTTTATAGAGGCTATCATTCTGAACAATTTTGTCGAAGACAGTATTGAGAAATTTCCAACGGTTGGTGAAATAAAGCCGAAGAAAGTTTTTTTCAAAACCTTACAAAATAAAAAAATCGTACAAAATGTATACCGCCATAAAAAAAAATTGTGACCCGCTGTGGACAAACTAATGATGGGGTTTTGCTAGATTTGGCATCTACTTTTACCCTATAACAGCTGTTTGCTCAGTCCTGGAGTTGCCAAATTTTGTTGTACAGTGTTTTTTTACAGAATGCGTAGATTCGTGCCAATGCCAGCGTTTTTACTTTATTCAATGATGAAAAGTAAATACGATTCCGTATATTCTTGCATTGACTAACACTGTAGCTATTGCAATTGTTCACGAACAAAGCAATACAACCATGGTACGTAAGCCTGAATGTAACGCAAGGGTATGAGTCATATAGTTTGATCATTCAGCATGTAAGTGATGGTTGAAACGGAATGTGTTCTATGCATACCGCGAAGATGTAAACATATCCATATTCAGATAGCTTTGTCAATTGTACACCACTCATCACTTCAATGATGAGAAATATTTACATTGAATTTGAAGTTTAATGTTCATGATCTAATTGGATTATTTTTAAAACCATAGTGAAGGCAGTGAAGGACTGAATGTAAACATCTAGCATTTTCGATGCGATTCATATGACAGCCTAAGAACAAAATAACAACTTCTGAGCTCTTTGCCGATAAAAGAAACGAAAAAAAA